>NC_048299.1:49535483-49835483 GCF_013100865.1 Trachemys scripta elegans
TGTAAAAAGCAACAGAGGGTCCTGTGGCACCTTTAAGACTAACAGATGTATTGGAGCATAAGCTTTCGTGGGTGAATGCCCACTTCGTCAGACGCATGTGTCATGCATCTGACGAAGTGGGCATTCACCCACGAAAGCTTAAGCTCCAATACATCTGCTAGTCTTAAAGGTGCCACAGGACCCTCTGTTGCTTTTTACATCTCTATACAGTTACACTTACATTTTTGCTTACGTTAAGCACATGCTTAAATGCTTTGCAAAAGCAGGGCTTTGTGTGCTCACATTGTGTGCTCTCAGAATCAGAGCCTCCATTCTTATCATTGGTGTGCTAGGTGAAGGAAGAAGACACTCCAGTTTCTTATAAGGAAACATGCATAAAATTAGAAGTTAGAACCCAATCCGTCTTCTTTCCTTCAAACACAATTACTACTTCAGCTTTGGACAGAATCTACCCCTTTCTCAGTCTCCTTAGATAAAATTATTATCCCTCTATCATTTAAAGTTATTAAAAATTCATGACATAGTCTGACTACTGTAACACTGTGATAATCATTTTTAAAAGTTGAATGGGGCAGAATGAGGCAGTTTGGGGGAATATGTTAAATTTTCCTTCAGGATACTGACAGTGCCCTATCTGCTGACAATGACAGATCAGGAAAGGCACCTGCAGTTCACCCAGGGAACCAGAGGTAGCTAGTACCTGTGTTCACATCCACTAGATCAAGAATGGCCACCAAGGAGTCTTCATGACTGTTATTCTTTATTGCAAACCAAAAAACAATCCACAGAAAATAAAGGATCACATCTGGGACCCTAATATCGATAGCAAGATGGACACATTGGCCTGGACATAGGGTGTCTCTGGGCTTTCTGATGATCATCTTACACAAACAAAGACTTTTTATAGAAATAGATCCTGTGACCCATTAGGAGTTTAGTGGGGCCAGCGCTTATTCAAAAGCCACTAACCAATCTGCCACCACGTGGTAACCAAATAACTGATTCTGGTGAATGCCAGTCATATGGGGAACTGGCCTACGTAATTGATGGGTATCACCACACAGAGAAGTATTAAAGATTTTAAGCTGGCAATGAGCTCTGCAGGTCTAGCGTGTAGAAATGGCCCAGAGAAGCTGGCCACATCTCACTCCAAGAAACATTGGGAGACAATAAAATGTGCCACCAACTTTGAGGATATCATAAGTACTAGCATGATATAACACCCCCATTTATTGGGTCTTCTTGCCCTCACTTACCAACTGACTCTCCTTTCTTGCCTCCTCCTCTGATGGCCTAACTGCATGCCTGCCAAATGTTCTTCCTTTAAAAAAAATCTTCTGATCGTATGGATGTCAATGGGAATCTTGCCCTTGAGTTTAAATGGGAGCAGGAATAGGCCATTGGTGTGACAAAACACATTTGCTCTTGCTAGCACTCAAGTTACTTAAGACTTGATTGTGGCAACTTCTAGTACCTTACTCCTGGAATAGACCCATTAACTTCACATCTCAGTGTTGCAGATGATTGGAACTACAAGGGGGGAATCTCCTCATCTGTTGGCCACTGAGGGTCATTCTCAGGTTATTAACAACTTAGTCTGAAAAAAAGAGGGGGAGAAGTATTTTTTTTTAAATCTTCCCTTATTCAAAATTGCAGACTAGTAATACGGATGAGGCAAGAAACAAGAGCAGGAAATGGACCAAAACGAGTGATAGAGAAAATGTAGGAGAGAGAGATTAGGATAGCTTGGGGGAGGGAGGGGGGGAATTTCATCCTTATGAAAGCACCTACAGAATATAATAAAGATTACATAAATAGGATTCTGTAGATGTTATTGGGTTTTATAGACATATAGGATTTATTAGAGAATGATTTCCTTTCTCTAGGTGTATGAACCATCCCCAGCAGATTTCTATAGAAGCTCTATAATTCTCTACTGAATTCAGAAAAACCTCACATTCGTGAAAGTGTCACTCATAGAACTTGACAGCTATGTTATTCCCAACCTACCTAGCTATGATCACAATAATTACAGTTATCTTGTCACTGGACACTATAACAAGGGAACCAAGTTGGGGCTTAAATAGCCTCCTGCACAAGACATTAGCCCCTTTATCACAGATCTTTAGTGACCCATCCAAGGGCTTTTCTACACAGGGGGCTCACTATTCAGTGAGTTGTAGCACACTGGCTGGTGCACAGTAGGTAACCCATAGTGATAGCATATATTTGGACAGCTGTTTCCTGTTCAAGCCATAACACTGTGTACACACACAATAAGGACTGTGTGGAATAAGCTCTCAGTATTATGGGCAGATATCCTATGGTCCATTGCCTTGCTTCTGGGCTCTGTGCAAATGATTGAGGAGCAGTATTGTTCAGCCTTTGTCAGCTTTGCTGTAAGAAAAGTTGGCACAATATGAGACTGAGTTGGGAGGGCAGGACAAGGGCAAAAAAAAAAAATCAGATTGTTGTGGAGGGCGGGGGTCAGATGATACCTTGGAAAAAGCGTGTGTTTTGAATGAGAAAAATGCAGCTCATAAGTGTTTCCAAATTCCAAATATAAAAAAAAAAAATGACAGACTTACTTTTGTATATTGAATTGTTCCTCACAAACAAAAACCCCGGTCAAACAAACAAAATACTTGAAATCTAATTGAAACAGAATACCTTGGGTTAGCGGAGAAAGCACAAACAGCATTTCTAGTTCAACTTTGTCTCAGAATCCGTTAATAACTCGGAACCAAAAATTAAGCGACCTATAGTAGTTTGTATTTTTCTGCCTAGCCAATAGTACCTGAGTGTTAGTTAAATACACCCTAATGTAGACAAAGTGGTCCAGCTGATAGTGCTTTAACTGTGAAACATGCACCATCAACAAAGTGCATTGCTATACAGAGAGTGAAGAATAACTTTCAGATTGACAATAGGAAAAAGCATGCTCTTAAAAGCTCTCTCTCTCTCTCTCTCTCTCTCTCTCTCGAAAGCTTTTGGTATCATTATCAAAAGTTTAGTAGTGTGTGTATATCACATGGTTAGTGTGTGTACATTCACACCCATGGCCTTCATTTTTGTACTTGTAAATTACTGGCACAACTTTTCCTCTGAAATTATTTTCACCCCTAATTTAAGTCATTTAGATACCAATCAGATTAACTAAACTGAGTCTGAAGTTAATTGTGTCTACAAATTGCATGCGCAGTAAGGTTGGTTGACAATTTGTGTGTGTATGTATTTGTGTATCCTCCACTAGCAGCACAGATGCCTCTCTCCAACTGCGTACAAGCCATAAAGCCAGAAGGGACCATTAGATCATCTTGTCTGAAGTCCAATATATCATAGACAATTTCATGCTGTATAGAGCCCAATAACTAGTTTGGCTAAAGCATATCTTTCAGAAAAGCATCCAGTCTTGATCTGATGAAATCAGGTGATGGAGAATCCATCACTTCCCTTAGTCGTTTTTCCAATAATTAATCACCCCAGTTAAAAGTTTGCGAATAGTGTTCAACTTGAATTTGTTTGGCTTTAGCTTCCAAACAGTGGTTCTTGTTATGCCTTTCTCCAATAGATGAAAGAGCCCTTTAGTACCTGGTATTTTCTCCTTGTGAAAGTCCTTCTACAATGTAATCACATCCTCTCTGTCTTCTCATTCTGTTAAGCTTATCACAAAGCTCTTTACCTCTCTCATTGTAAGGTTTTTCCCTCCAGCCTTCAAATAAGTTGTGTGATTGTTTTCTGCACCATCTCCCCATTATGAACACATTTTTTAAAAATGTAGATACCAGAACTGTATTTAGTATTCTATTATGTCTCACCAATGACACAGTGGTAAAAATCACCTCCCTACTCCTACTGACTACTCCCTTGCTTATACATCTGAAGAAAGCATTAGGCCTCCCCCAATGTGACACAGGAGCTCAAGCTGAATTACTTGTCCACTATGACCCTAAATCGTTTTCAGAATCACTGCTTTCTAGGATATAGTCCCTCATTCTGCATTCCTTGTTCTTAGATGTATAACTTTGCATTTGACTTATTAAAATACATTTTGTTTGAAGAGATCCATGACTGTCCTTATAATTCTTTACTACTCTGCCAATCTTTGTGCCATCTGCAAGTTTTAACAACAATGATTTTATATGTATTTCTAATTCACTGATGAAAGTGCTGAATAGTGTCAGACTCAGTACCAATCCTTGCTTAACACCACTACAAACACACCCATTTCTGGATTATTCCCTGTTGACAACTATTTTTTGAGATGTCAGTTAGCAGGTTCTTAATCCATTTATCATGTGCTTTATTGATATTATGTAGTGTACAGAGCTACTTTTTTAAAAGAAGAGTGTTAGGGTACAAATCAAATACCCTGCAAAAGTCTGAGTATTACATCTGTGCAGTTACCTTTATCAACCAAACTTGTAATCTCAAAGAATGCAGTCAGGTTTTCTTGGCAAGACCTATTTTCCATAATATTATGTTGATTTTTAATTTTTAATTTTTAATCTTTAATTCATTATCCGTTTTTCCATTATTTTGTTCTGGAGCGATGTCAAGCCAACTTGCTTGTAGTTATGTGTGTCGTCTTTGCTTACCCTTTGTGAATATAGGCACAACATTAGGTCTCTTCCTGTCTTCTGGAATTTCTCTGGTATTCTAAGATTTATTATAAGTTAACATCAGTGAGTCAGAGATCTTCTCAGCAAATCTTTTAGCGCTCTGTGGAAGTTATCCGCACCTGCTAGTTTAGAATTTTTTTATCTCTAATAGATTATGTAGCTCTATGACAAGCTATTTCTATTTAAAAGCCAAATAATTCCCTTAAAAAACAAATCAACCAGCATAACACAGTAAAACAAACCCCAGCTAAAAATCTGCAAGCCAACACCAGCTGAACATTCTCAATAGAGCTAGTAAAATTTCCAAATTTTGATTTTACAACAAAATTTATCGAATTTGACCACTAAAACCAACACAAAAAGTCACAGTCAAAAAATAAGAATTTTTTCCCTCCCAATTCTGGTTCTGAACAATTAGAAAAAAGAATGCTTTCTAACTACCACCTCATACAGTCAGAGTTAAAAGTTGTATGTTTTATATGAAGATAAAGGCAGGAGATATGACTGTCATGGGTGGTGGCTATAGGGTGCAACAGATGGAACCTAGAGTTTTGCTGGCATTTTTAGCTTTGTGTTAGAGGAATACTCATTTGAGCAATATTAATTGGTCCTTAATGAACCATTTTGTTTGAAAAATATAAATATGTACACAAATATACATACATCCAGAGATTTTTTTAATAGATTTTCATTTCCTATATTAACCCTTCAAACAGCACTGTTTTTCAAAATAAATTATTTTACTTAAGTTGAAAACTCAGACATTGTCACATAATGTAACACTGTGCATAGACTACGAAGAAAGGTGGCTTTTAAGGAAAAGGAGGAATCCTTGTATCATTGGTTAAAATCTAAAGTTGGACCATTAATCATTGAATATGTAATCATCTATATAATATTATTTGAATATGATTAGTGGTATGAAACGGCTTCCATATGAGGAGAGATTAATAAGACTGGGACTTTTCAGCTTGGAAAAGAGACGACTAAGGGGGGATATGATAGAGATCTATAAAATCATGACTGGTGTGGAGAAGGTAAATAAGGAAGTGTTATTTACTCCTCATAACACAAGAACTGGGATCACCAAATGAAATTAATAGGCAGCAGGTTTAAAACAAAGAAAAGGAAGTATTTTTTCACACAATGAACAGTCAACCTGTGGAACTCCTTGCCAGGGGATGTTGTGAAGGCCAAGACTATACCAGGGTTCAAAAAAGAACTAGATAAGTTCATGGAAGATAGGTCCATCAATGTCTATTAGCAAAGATGGGCCGAGATGGTGTCTTTAGCCTCTGTTTGCCAGAAGCTGGGAATGGGCGACAGGGGATGAATCACTTGATTGCCTGATCTGTTCATTTCCTCTGGGGCATCTGAAATTGTCCACTGTCAAAAGACAGGATACTGGGCTAGATGGACCATTGGTCTGACCCACTGTGGCTGTTTTTATGAATATGTTCGGAGTATAACTCAGTGAAAAATCTTTCATAATTTAATATATTATTTCTTGGCTTTTTGAACCATGTTATTGAATTCAATTGAGAATTCTAAAACATGCATTTTGGGGGAAGGAAGGAATAGAAAAGATTTTTTCTCCCTTTGATTCTATAGAATTTTATAGTTCTTTTTTATAGACCTGCTATTACACTTAATGTTCCAAAAGATTCTTACTGGTTTCTGCATTAAGACATTCCATAGGAATTTTCCCTAAGGGTAGAAATGGTCACAGAGTCCCAATGAACCCCTTTTGGGGTACTAAAGAGTCCAATAGCTAACAGTTTATTTGCCCTAACTAGGGTCTTTGGCCCCAGCTGTGGGTCCTTTAAGTTCAGCCCTTTGTTCAGACTCCAAAATAAGGCCCGTCTCCTTATTATTATGCCACTTTATCTGTGGCCTGCATGGGGAACCCAGGCCCAGCCCCCTCTACACAAGTTTCCAACACAGGAATGCTAAAAACAGCTGCTACTCACCACTCAATTTCAATTTGTTGCTGCTTCTTCCTTGGGCCTTTTCCTACATGGCCCTTTTTAGCTTCACCCTTATGTCAGGGTTAAGGTTCTTACTCTTCCTGTAAACCCAGCTAAGTGAAACACAACTAGATTCAAAGTCTGGCTATCACTCAAGCACCTTCAGCTAGAGAGGAGCACCCTTCCTTACTTCTCTGGTACCATCTAGGAACCGACTTCCTAAACCCCTGAAGCGCCTTTTATCTGAGCCTGCTGGACTCTGATTGAATGCTTCTGTGAGGCCTCTCCGGTCAGAACTTGAGCACCCACCTTTGTTGCTCTTTTCCTGTCACCTTGCTGCTTCCTGAAGCAGGTCATATAGGACCGCAGGGCCTCCTGTAGGGAGCCTCGAATACCATGTATACCCCATCACAAGGCCCTGTGTTATGTTGTTATATGTTGTATGCAAGCCAATTGTCTTCAAATTCTGCTCTTGTTAACACACGTGAGGGATTTGTAAAATGATTACTGCAGTGCAGGGGGAGGCAGAACATCATCCTTAGATCCACTAAAACCTTTAAAGAAAAAAAATATTTTGTGGGACCTTAGGCTTCAAATATTTGATTGGTGAGTAAAAATTAAAGGCTGTAATGCAGTTGCACAAATCTAAGTGACAGAAGCATTGGGACTACAAACTTTATTAATGAGAATGATGAGTAAATGGGAAATAACCCAACTTAATTCTCAAAGCCCCAGGTTTAGTTTGTGGGATTTGCAGTTAGGAAAGAACTAGAGCTGTTTGAAAAATTAGTAATAGAATTTACAGGAAAATTTCAAAATATTTTACTAATTTTATTTAATATTTTTAAATAGACATTTTACTGCTGTTTTGCCAATTAAAATATTAAAGGTTTTTCTTTTTAGTCAAAAGTTAATTTCTGGTGAAAAATTTTCTTGAACACTCAATATTTAGGAAGTTTCCACCTACTCTAAAAAAATCCTACCATTTTTATTCTAAAGTGAGCCAGTCCAATATGGAATCAGTGGGATACTGTAAATGCAAAACCCATGATAGACTCTATAACTAATTTTGTCTTTTTCAGAGATCACATGGGGGGAGAGGCACAGCACAGAACTCACAACCCAAGGGAGGATATAAAGCCACTGCTGTGCCTTCTGGAACCTGGGCCAATCCAACAGATAAAGAGACCTCCAACATACTGACATAGTGCTGGGGGCCTGGCTGCGTTGTGGCAGGCAGCCCTACGAGCTACAGTGCTGCTCTCTATACTGGGGTTTGTGAGGGGGTCTTTGAGGCAGCCTTATGGCTGTCTGTCACTCTTTCTGCACCAGGGGATTCCATCCCCCAATGTATATGGGATTCTTAAAGCCCCTTTATGCCATGCCTGCCCTTTCATGCACTGTAAAAAAGCCAGAACCAAGGGTGAAGATCTCACCCACAGTATTTACAGACTAACTTTTCAGCATAAAATTGCCTCTTAAATACAATTCTACTATAAGAGCAAGCAGCTTGCAGATGCTCGTACTGCAGCTGGCTAATGACGGAGGCCTGATGCAAAGGAGTAGTCTACTTGTGAAAAATGATTAACTATCCTTATTACATTTTTACTAGATTGGGGTAAGATCTGTTCTCACAAGTGGTGATGGAGTCGAACTATCACATTTCTATTTATGTATTCCAACTTTATGTTGTAGTGACAGATATAAAATTATGGATAGCTAGTGCTTTTAGATTCTATTTTATTGGGTATTGTTAGCATTAGCATATCCCTATATGACCATTACTCTTGAAATGCTAGGGAGAAAGGTATAAACCCCAGTCCAGCAAAGCACTTCAGCACTTGCTTAACTTTAAGCATTTTCAGAAGTGTTTTGCAGGATTAGGCAATAATGAGCTCATGACAGTATGAATAAATAACAGATTTCAGGTTTCAGTAGCAGGCTATTTCCATCTGTAGCTGTGCAGAGAATGGAGATTCTCTTTGCAAAGTATTTCATGTTTTCAACAAATTCCGATTAGGAACAAAACAGAAAAATTTAAAATTCTCTGCAAAAGAAAATTTTTAAAAAATCATTTATGGTCTATCATGTTTTATTTCATCAAAATTGAAATGTCTTGTTTCAATGTTGCTTATATGGTACTATATATACAAAACAAAATAATAATATTGAAAATTAAAAAATGAAATTAAATCTTTTCAAGACAAAAAATGAAATAGTGTGTTCCAAAAATGTCAAAATAGGATGTTTCAACATTGTCTGAACTTTTTTTTTTTTGTTCTCCAAAATGAAATTTCAGCAAAATCAACATGATCTCATGAATTGTTGCTATTATGGCAAAACTACATTCTTTGAAGGAAAATGATTCTATCAACGTTTTTCTGAGCAGTTCTAGGGCCATCATAAGAGTAATTCCTCCGTTAAGCTGACCAGGAGTGGGTTATTGGATTCACAATTATGTGAGGAAGGTTTCCAGTTCCAAATGTGATGTTGTAAAGATGAAGGGTCTTTTGGCAATGAAAAAAGTTTTATAATAGTTGCCCTAGAGCTTTGTGGTAACATTTTTTTCTCAGATAGACTGAGCTCTTGCTCCAGGAGAGGATAGAGTTGTGTTCTGTCATCTGTTGATTTAAAAAAAGAAAAACAGAATGTCTTCAAGACTATTGTAAAGAGTCCCAAGATATTAGTTACACAGGGAAATATTCAAGAGTTGAAGATTGATGATAGACTTGTGATCTGAGAGTTTTCAGGGTTACTTTTGGTAGAAATTTCTTCTTTCACTTGTCTTTCTGCTTCTATTAACCAGTTATCCCCAGGCACAAGAAGATGTAATGACCCAATTTCCAAAAATGAGCTGTAATCACTAAAGATTTTTTTTCAAAGACATTTGACAATAAAGTCTGAGATCCTGATGGAAAAAACACTGACTAGGTCATCAGCCTCAAGGAGGTTGATACTCCAACATTTACTGTGACAAGAACAAATTACATATGTGGAAGCTTGCATCACTCAGGTCTATTGAGCAGAGATACCTTCTAGGCAAGATGGCTCTTATCACTAACTGTAGGGTTTCAATTGTGAACCTCATCTACTTGATGTAAGAGTTTAGGTGATTGAAACCTAAAATGGATCTCAGGTCTCCTGTGTCTTTTAGATCAGGAAATAGGTTGAAAAGCCTTCTAGTTCAGATAGCACAATCTTTCTTTATTATCACTATTTTCCACTGTAGACTTGATCTTAGAGGAAAGTAACAATGATCTTCTCTGAGAGGGGAAATAGTTGATATTGCTACTGTCAGTAGAGGAACTAGAAGAAAGTTTACAGCAAAGCTGATTTTGATTTAGGTAGATAAGAAACTGAAGAGATGAATAGAAATCTCTTTCAAGGACGTCCGTTTCTGTCCTAAGAGCTGAGATTTCTTTATAGGATTCCAGGCACTAAATAGCAGGAAAGATTCAGTAGTTTCACCAATTTCAAGACTTTAAACAATAATTAACATTATATTAATTGAGGTATCAGTTGTAAAGAGCATAAGGCAAAAAGAGGTTCAGTAACAGGATAGATATCAGTCATCCTTTTGTTTTCTGAAAATCATGATAACCTACAAAAATGTTCACCAGATGTGGAACACATACTGTTTACTATTCTCCTCTGGAAAAACAAACAAACAAACACGCCTACATAGGTGTGTTTGTTTGTTTATGTGCAAAAATAGGGATTGTTCCATTCTCAAACACATGAGGGATCATCCATGCAGTAGTCATAAAACCCACAGAATATATGATACAGTTACAGAAATTGTTTCCAATCCTCAACAGCAGCTGGTAACCAGGATGGTCAGCCATCAGAATGAAAGAAAACTATCTCAAAAAGAATAACAATACTGAAAGGCAGCTTTGGAGAACAGACTGTGACCACAGCAAGAAACCCTGCAGGACAACAGTCCTGGTAGATGTAACAAGGACACTGCAAAATAGGCATGTGACAATAGAAAGTAAATATATCAACAAACACAATGACCAAGTCCATGTTACAAAATTCACATCACACAGATCAGATGTGCTATATACAGCATGAAAGATTAGTTCATAAATGTTGCATTCTTCAGGTAGATGCCCACCATCCATTGTGTTGCTGAGACAAAAAAGCTAAAAAAGTTACTTCCTGCTACATTAATTGTTATGGTATCACACACACTTTTTGTCTTTTCATTTAACATGGACCTTTGAATTGAGCCTGTCATTCGATACCTATCCCCTTGGGCTAGTAAGCAATACCCTAGCTGATGCAGTTTAGGGTTTCACTCATCTCAAAGGTAAAGAATCAAAGAAATAATAACTTTTTTTTTTCTAACATTGATCAAGGAACTCCATTAGGGATAAGGAAAATACTATTCAAAATTTAAAGAAACAGTTTAGATTACCTTTCAGTGCTAGTTTTCACAATATTAAATTCTTTAGACACATGGGGGTTACCAGGCTTCCCCAGCACTTTAAAACAGCCAAGCACAGGAATTGCTTTCTTCATGTAAATCGCTACAATTGTTCAGAATCTGTAAGCAGTACAGTATGGAAGCAGCACAGGTAAATAGATTCAGGCAGAGATGACACAGTTGAACCAGTATCTAGCAGTTCAGTGAAGTGTGGCTGCTCTCCAGGGGTGCAAATGTCAACATAGCAAAGCAGTTCAAGAACAGGGTGACATGAACTGCAATTATCTTCACTCTGGGCAGTAACATCAGAGACAGTGACATAATGTGCCTGATTTCCAAAGTGAAGACTCATTTCACTATATTTCACTGAAATGTCCTAACTTTCTATAGTATCGATACTGGGTGGTTTTTAGGACATTGGGCATCCTATACAGCTCACTATGTATAGCCTATAAACAGACTGGAGTCATGATTTTGGTCAGTTCAGTGGAGAATACAGTAATGTGCACAGTGCTTACTAGACATATGGATTGTGCAGTTTTCAGTTTTGTAGGAAAACTAAGAGATGGACCTCAGTTCATGGTTATGAAGTATGAGCTAATTCTTCAGCAGAAGAAAATATGCTCAAAACATTTTTCCATTTATGATCCTTATGCTCATGCAGAAAAAGAACATTTTAAAAGTTTTGAAAAGACTGTTTGCAAACTGCCCATCTAAAACAAAAGCCTGGAAATCATTTATCATACCTTTCTTATGGAACTACCAAACAACCGGATATGCAACAATCCAGATGTCTACTGCGGAATAATTGCAAGGGAGGGTTATGCAGACCAAGTTTCATGTCAGTGTGTTCTCCAAAAGACCAAACCTGCTAAATAAAAAAAACAGGATAACACACCTCAGCACAATAAACATAGTTTGAAGAAAGCAGGAGTAGGAAGAACAGCACAGATATATACTGGAACTCAAGGTAACCCATATTCTGGTGTGGTTCTTTTGCGAATCTAGATTTGTGTTTGTTTAAAATAAAAAAGACAATGACTCACATTTTGAAAGTGACTAGTGATTTTTGGTTTGAAATAATATAGCAAATCTATTGTGCTGTATACATACATAGAAAAGATCTGCATATACCAGTGCTCCATTCCACATTTTTAAAATTATGTCTTTGGGAATTTACCTATAGCTCTCTCCCTCTTTCTACAAAGTCCAAAATTACCATCTTTAGTGGCCAATTTGGGAGGCATGTGTTTACGCTTTCTCTCCATTGCTATTGTAATAAGCATATTCAAGTTCACAGTGAAGAATGAAAAAATCAGATTGAACAACAGCAAGCTTTGTTCAGCTTATTTGAAATACTGGTGAACAGTGCATTGCCACTCCAGATGAGATGAGATGAACCACATATATCTGTTAAACTGCATGCTGCCATTGCAGATTGTAAGTCTTTTCAACACATGAAACCTTTATGTTCTCCTAATCACATTTCTCAGTATCTAGTATTCAAATACACTAAATCACACAGTCACTTTAGCCTTTATACAGTACTATATAAACAAGCAGGAAAAACAACCCTTTTATTTCCCTCTTTCTTTTTCACCTTTTAAATTTGTTGCTTCCTTCCTTCCTATCTATAAACAGGGCCTGAGCTAAATAAACAAAATAGTAGCGTTGCATGCCAGTGATTTGTGTCACATTTTTGTTTTATACTGAGCCAATCTATCAGCATTGTTATGTAATTATATGGTATTATATTATTCTGTAATTGTTTCCACCCTTGCTCCTATGCATTTGCAAATTTTAAAGCACAAGTTTCATCTAGTATCTATTCCTCTGTCTCCTTTCAATATTGTTATGCATTTTTCTACTGGGATGAGGCTAATTGTGGGCTATAAAACCATCTCCCTGAGTTTCCATTATATTGCAGAACATTGTTGCCATAGTGTTCAAAACTGATCCTTCTTACCCTTTGGGTTGAATTTTGAAATGTTTGCATCACTAGATTGGATTGGAACTTCAGTCCAATTGAGTTAGCCCAATGGCTGTCATGTAAGGAAATACAGGTTGCTATGTATTTGTTTTTTTGATACATTTAGTCCTAAAACTGCAGTTCGACACATGGTCCCTTTGGATAGATTTGTGTTCTGGATGGGTTTTTTTAACAGTTCTTGCAAATCTTTCTCAACGAACTAGGTTCCAGTTCTGTGTTTTATGAACTGATGACGGCCTGCTGTTTTATACCATATTTTGTTTTATTGTATCAGTTATGCCAATAAATCTTAACTAAGCAATATCTATTACATGAATCATAGAATCATAAAACTGGAGGGACCTTGAGAGGTCATCTAGGCCAGTCCCCTGCACTCATGGCAGGACTAATTAGCTAGACCATCCCTGACAGGTGTTTGTCCAACCTGCTCTTTAAAATCTCCAGTGATGGAGATGCCACAATCTCACTAGGCAATTTATTCCAGTGCTTAACCACCCTTACGGTTAGGAAGTTTTTCCTAATGTCCTTCCTAAACCTCCCTTGCTGCAATTTAAGCCCATTGCTTCTTGTCATATCCTCAGAGGTTAAGAAAATTATTTTTTCTTCGTTCTCCTTGTAACAACCTTTTACATACACCTCTACCCCGATATAACGTGACCCGCTATAACACGAATTCGGATATAACATGGTAAAGCAGTGCTCCGGGTGGGTCGGGGCTGCACACTCCGGTGTATCAAAGCAAGTTCGATATAATGTGGTTTCACCTATAACACGGTAAGCTTTTTGGGCTCCCGAGGACAGCGTTATATCGAGGTAGAGGTGTACTTGAAAACTGTTATCTTGTCCCCTCTCAGTCTTCTCTTTTCTAGACTATACAAACCCAATTTTTTCAATCTTCCTTCACAGGTCATGTTTTCTAGACCTTTAACCATTTTTGTTGCTCTTCTCTGGACTCTCTCCAATTTGTCCACATCCTTCCTGAAATGTGCCACCCAGAACTGGACACAATACTCCAGTTTAGGCCTAATCAGAGTGGAGTAGAGCGGAAGAATTACTTCTGATGTCTTGCTTAGAACACTCCTGCAAATACATGAGAGAGGGGGAGTACAAGGAAAGGACTTCAGGGGATTCTGGATTTAATTATAGGGTCTTTAATATAATTAATTGAGGAGCTAATTTAGAGAAGAATTATTCCAACAGAACAGGTCTTGAATTATGAGTTAGAATACAGTTCCAGTTAGGGCTTCTGAGTTAGGGTAGAGTGTGAAAAGGGAGTTCAAACAGTTCCAGTGGAACTGGGGCCTTGTGATTTTTTTTAATGCTTGCTCTTTTCTTCCATCTTGCGGCTTAGCCTTCTCTGTAACAGCTCCCTTCACTTGACCTTGATTGACTTTATTTGCATGCCTGAGCATGCAGTTAAAGCTCATTGGTTTCACCTGGTATAGCTCTGAGTTTCATATACATATTATAACCTTTCACCTGATTTCTCTCAGAGTTTCACAGGGATATTGTTCACATCTTTCACCCACTACCACAGTCATTCCAAACCAAGCAATTCATTTGTGAAGCTTTGGGGGGTGAATTCTTATAGGCAAGTGTGATTTCCATCATGAATACCTACATGCACAAGAATGGTGCTCAAAATCTCCTCTACAGCATGTATACCTGCCTCTAAATCAGATAGATAGAACTAACTTCTGTCCTCTTATTACACTCTAGGTATGCTGATCCAGCATCAGTGTGAGCAGGGTACAATTCTAACCCTCACCTATTACACTTGGTCCTGCATCAGTCATTGGGAATGAGAAAAATGCACTGATAATACCTTAATTCCTGCATCTGCGCTTTTTATCTCCAGAGAGAACTCAGCATTTAGTGAGATAACATAATAGGGTACCCAGGCCTGCAGAGCTGCCAAATTGCTGATATCACTATGCTGCCACCGACTACCCATGACCTGCTGTGGACACAGACCATGGAAAGTCCTACCTCAAAGGGGTCTGACAGGCAGCAGCCTCATGGCTCCTGATTGACTCCCCACCCTATATAAACCCAAGGGGTATTCCAGGAAGTCTCTAGACAACAAATCCGCCATGACTATTCCTGCTCCTGAACTCCTGATTTTGAACTCAGCTTGTTTAGGACTTTGCCTCCTGATTCAGACCTTGAAAACTGACTCTGACTCTGAACCTTGGTATCATCCCTGGCCTGGAATCTGACTATGAGTTCCTCTGCTACTCTCAGCTTCAGGTTTGTCTGTGCTCTGACCCTTGGTCCCAACTGCCCTTGTTAGGATCCTAACAGTCAAGGTGAAGGAAGATTCCAAGGGGTGTGGGAGTGAGGCTAGATATGGATAGAATCAGAACCACTACAAATAGGAATAAAGGATGGATAAAAGTAGTAGCATGGTCTGAGCATCTGAGACACAGAAATGTTTATCCCCTTTATTGGTTACACTTGTTAATAATTTACAGCCCTCTGTAATGCATTTTCTGCAAAAGAAAACCTCTGCAAAAGAATGCACATAATAACGTATTCTTAATGTTAACTATAAATTGTTCTTCTTGGGTCTGATAATCCCCTTTTATGGAAACACCTAGTAGACACTTCATGAGGTTCACCTAGGCTCAGTGGGGAAATATAGCTGCAACCCCATAGATCAAGGCTTGTATCATTGGCCCTTCCTCAATTACCTTCCCCATTTGAAATTGTGATTCTCTGAGCAGATGTTCTATAGGCGATCTCCACTATGTCTGGATCTTATCCCTTTCTTCAGCTGGAGGGATAGATAACGCTTTTTAGAGCTTTCTGCAGCAGCTATGAGGGAGAAGGAAGGGGAAGAAAAGCTAATAATGATGACAACAATAAGGCTGAGGTGTTTCATGCCTATTTTGCTTCAATCTTTCATTAAAAAGGTTAATGGTGACCAGATACTTAACACAATTAATATTCCCCACCAGTGGGAACACAAATCAAACTAGGGAAAAAACACGTTAAAGAATATTTAGATAAGTTACATGTAGTCAAGTCAGCAAGGCCTGATGAAATTCATCTTAGGGTACTTAAGGAACTAGTTGAGGTAATCTCGGAACCATTAGCAATTGTCTTCAAGAACTCATGAAGGATGGGTGCGTTCCCAAGTACTGGTCAAGGACAAACATACTATCTATCTTTAAAAAGCAGGGCAAAGAGGACTTAGCGAATTATAGACCTGTCAGCCTGACTTCAATACCTGGAAAGATACTAGAACATATTATTAAACAATCAATTTGTAAGTACCTGGAGGATAATAGATTTATAAGGAATAGCCAGAATGGGAAGAACAAATCATGCAAAACCAACCTAACTTCCTTCTTTAACAGTATTACTGGCCTTGTGGATGGAGGGAATCAGTAAACATGATCTATCTTGATTTTAGTAAGGCTTTTGACATAGTCTCACGTGACATTCTCATAAGTAAACTAGGGAAATGCAGTTTAGATAAAATTACTATAAGTGGATGCACCACTGGTTGAAAGATCATACTCAAAAAGTAGTTAACAATGGTTCACTGTCAATGTGGAAGGCATGTCCAGCAGGGTCCAGCAGGGATCAGTCTTGGATCTGGTACTAGTCAATATTTTCATTAATGACTTGCATAATGGACTGAAAGTATGCTTATAACATTTACAGATAATATCAAGATGGGAGGGGTTGCAAACACTTTGGAGGACAGGATTAGAATTCAAAACAACCTTAAAAAATTGGACAATTGGGCTGAATTCAACAACAGGGAATTCAATAAAGATAAGTGCAAAGTACTTCATTTAGGAAGGAAAAATGAAATTCACAGTTACAGAATTGGGAATAACTGTCTAGGTTCTAGCTAAAAAGGCTAATATTATCTGGCGTGTATTAACAGGAGTGCCGTAGGTAAGACATAGGAGGTAACTGTCCTCTTCTATGCAGCACCAGTGTCGCTTCAGCTGGAGAACTGTGTCCAGTTTCACTTTAGGAAATGTGTGGAAAATTGGAGAGTCTAGAGAAGAGTAACAAATAATAAAAGTTTTCGAAAACCTTACTTATGAGGCAAGGTTAAAAAAACCGGACAACTTTCATCTCAAGAAAAGAAGGCTAATGGGGCGGGGGGACCTGATAAGAGTCTACAAACAGGTTAAGGGCTGTTATAAAGAGGCCTGTAAAAATTGTTCTCCATGGCCACTGAAAGTAGGAGAAGAAGTAATGGTCTTAATCTTCAGCAAGGGAGATTTATATTAGACAGATGTTTCTAATGATAAGGGTAGTTAAGCTCTGGAACAGGTTTCCAAAGGAGGTTGTGGAATCACCATCATTGGAGGTTTTTAAGAACAGATTGGACAAACACCTGCCAGGGATGGTCTAGGTGTCATTGACCTTGCCTCTATGCAGGGAGCAGAACAAGATGACCACTCAAAGTCCCTTCCAACGCGCCATTTCTCTGATTCTGTGAATTGTCTGGTCCAGAGGGGAACATGCCACATAAGGGGGATACTCCCCTTCCTACTTCTGCTATATCCCCTCCCATTCTGGATACTTCTAAACTTACCCCAAGAAGAAGGGCGTCTACAGACTTGGGAATGGGACAGCATGCAGCACAGCTGCTGCTCCTCCTTCCATGCCCTCTTTCCAGTTTAACAGCCTTCTTTAAATGCAAGCGAAGGGAAGCGCATGGCCCTCTATTCTAATCACATCACATCACTTGGTTGAGAAAGAAATTTGGTCCCCAAACAGCTTTAAATGCCTCAAGATGTCAAAGCAAGTGCAAAGAAAAACAGATGCCATAAAAGCCTGGCAGTCATCAGAAGCACTGTGAAAAGACAAAGTAACAAGTGTACTGTACTCCTTCATGCATTAGCTTTGACAAAGGATTTCTTATCTACAGGAAGTCTGTGGGATCTATAGTTAAAGGTCATTGTCTCCTTTAGTTCAGATTTAAAGTACCTGCAACACTTCACTGAACTTTACTGTACAGAGCAAGTAAAAATGGGGAAAAAAATGGTATGCATGATTAAATAAAAGGAAACTGTTAGATGCAGTATTTTTTCCAGTATAGTTGGAAATTAGTAATTCTCACCTGGCAGTTGTTTTTTATGAACATGACAACCTCAAGCAAATGATAACTGATGGTATTCATTCCTACTGCTGGACATGTAATCACAAGGGCTAGAATTTTTTTCCACTGCATTATTCTGAATGAAGAATTTGAATGAGTGTTTCCATTTATATCTGGTAAGTACTGTTTCAAAGAGAGCTCCCCCACCCCTGCTTTGCAATTCACCCACATCAAACTAAAAATAAAAGAAAGGCGTGCTGTTCTTTTAAATCACATCGGAGGACTGGGCTAACTCCCATTGCTATTTCTCTTTAACACATGTAATTACGCTTTTCAACTGCCCTTTGACTCTCAGTGGACCAAGGGCAGTCCTGCGTGGAAATGAACTTAATTAATTCTGCTATTGGAATGTAGTCTCAGCCATGGCGTGGCAGCTTGTTTCCATTGATGCTGCTAGCTGTAAACTGTTAGCCATTTCGCCTTTCTAGATTGCTCCTGCTCAGGTGGTTTTGGTCCTGCTGTCCCATCTTTGGAAATGGGTAAATTGGATTGAAGAATGAGCCCAAGCCTTCACTCAGAACTGAAATTAAGTGCACAAGAAAACCAATAGATTTTCAGGGGCAAGTACCAAAATCTGCACAAGTATCAAACTAGTCAAATGATGAGTGCAAGTGTTCATCCCCAAAAATTCAGTGAAGCATTTAAGCACATGTGTAACTTTAAGCATATGAGAAGTCCTAATAAAGTCAATGAGATTGCTCATGGGCATAAAGTTATACAAGTGTTTTGCTGGTTCATGCATGCGTGCGCACACACACACACACACACACACACAAATGTCTGCCTTTGCTAAGTGAAGGTGCAAACTTGTGCTTATGCACAAATGGAGAATGAGGATTGACAATCCATCCCTGTATCTGGTCTAATAGTAACACTATCTGTATCTCTTGCACAACAGGGGTTTCCAACTATTAGGAGAACATGGCACATTGGGGAACAGCAGGATATTTTCAATCCTCAAGTTCAGCTCATTTTTATGAGACCTCTCTGCTCTTTTGGCTGCAGTGATTTGTTATCAAAATGGGGATTGCTGCACTGAGTGGATGAAAAGAAGAATAAAACAGAATTTTAGATTAAGAACCTAAATCCCATCCCAGTGGCATAGTGAGAACCCTCAATGCTATTTACCTTCAATGGGAGTCAAAAATCATAGAATCTTAGGACTGGAAAGGACCTTGAGAGGTCTTCTGTTCCTGTCCCCTGAACTCATGGCAGGACTAAGTATTATCTAGACCAGTGGTTCCCAAACTGGGGTTCATGAACCCCTGGGGGTTTGTGAAATGTTACAGGGGGTTCTCGGGAGAAAATTCCCTAATGGCGGACAGAGCTGTCCCTAGGGACCCTGGGCAGCACGGGAGCAGCAGCCCAGAGCCCCTGGACTTCCAAGAGCTAAGCAGATCAAAGCAAGCATATCTATCACACTGAGGGGATTTAAACTTCAAGACTCCTTATAAGAAATGGAAAGGGAGGTGGATATTTTTTGCTGTTTTTAAAATTAAATAGGCAGCTAGTATTGTTTTTAAAATTATTATGAAGAACAAGTTTAAGCTTTGTTGTAACGTGTGTTGTTTGCTTGAACTGCTCAAGACCTGAATGCTGGTATAAGAGGAACTCTTTGAGTTGGCTTCTTAGATACCTTCATGCTGTTTCACATCTGATACTTCTAGATGAAACATAGGAGCCTTGTCTTATAACAAGCTTATTCAAAGTGATACAAGCTACAAAAGTGAGATCTTGGAAGAGTGTTGCCATTTTCATAATGTAATAAAAATACTGTAATGATAAATAATAATTAATAATAAATAGTGTGTAATAATCATGTCATAAAAACAAATTTTATATTTCCAAGATCACTGCTTTTATAATTTATACTCAGGTAAAGAAGAAAATCCCCGGAAATATTCTTTTTTAGGAGGGGTTCGCAAGACTCGACATTTTGGTGAGAGGGGTTCACAGGTTGTTAAAGTTTGGGAACCACTGATCTAGACCGTTCTTGACAGGTGTTTGTCTAACCTGGTCTTAAAAATCTCCAATGATGGAGATTCCACAACATCCCTAGGCAATTTATTCTCAACACTTCCTAATTTCACACCCAAAGTTTGCTTATACTAAGGTTGGGTGAACTGATATGGACTTTTGCAAGTGCCTTGAATCAACCTAAATCAGCATGGCAACTCTCATGATTGGTGATTTTATCATGAGTCTACCACAGGGATCGACAACCTTAGGCATATGGCCCACCAGGGTAAGCACTCTAGCGGGCCGGGCCAGTTTGTTTACCTGCTGCATCCACAGGTTTGGCCAATCGCGGCTCCCATTGGCTGCAATTCGCCGCTCCAGGCCAATGGGAGCTGCAGGAAGCGGTGGCCAGCACGTGGCTCAGTCTGCGTTGCTTCCTGCAGCCCCCATTGGCCTGGAGCGGCGAACTGCAGCCAGTGGAGCGGTGATTGGCCAAACCTGCTGACATGGCAGGTAAACAAAACAGCCTAGCCCGCCAGGGTACTTATCCTGTCACGTGTCAAAGGTTGCCGACCCTTGGTCTAGCAATATGGGAGCAATTTGTTTCAGGAAACCAGGCTGAAAGACTGCCAAATCAAAATTTTTCTCCTATTTAAAGTGGTCACCATCTCCAATTACTGTTAATGGGACCGAAGGCTGCAAATGGTCACCATTTCTCTACAGTCTATCTGCGTGTGGGAGTGAGGCTGCCCTTAACAAAGTTGGCTGCCATCTCCCACTGTTTTCAAGAGAATGAAGACATGCCCACAAGCAAAATGGCTCCCGGGCTATGGTTCACAGGCCAAAACAAAACACAGCATCTGTATGGAGTTACTATGAAAGATGGATGGGGAGAACGCGGGAGCAGGAGGCAGATATAAGGGTTGGAGGGGGGGCAGGAAGGAGGGACGGGGAAGGGATTGAGGGGGTTTGGAGCAGGGCAAGGCAGATCAGCATGGTAATCATTTGCCATGGGGTAAGGGGGCCCCTGTCCAAATCTTTGTTTGTCCCCCTCGGACTTCTCATAGGTCTATATGCTTTATTTTTGTCCCTCCCCAGAGTTTGAAGGGTACAATATAATTATGTATAAAGTTCTGTTGCCTGCCCAGAACTGGGCCCCGAGATGGCAAACAGGGTTCGTTGCCCGGTGTTCTTGGCACCAATAAAGACACCGAGGGGAGAAAGCAAGCCAAATTTATTTCAGAGCTCTGAAATGGCACTAGGAGACCAGCATGTCTCAAATCAAGTGCAACAAATACAAATACAATTTTCCCTTTTATATTCCAAGCAGTCTCTGTGTGAGCCTTTGTTCTGTTACTTCCTCTTACCCCTTCCACCCCTCCCTTCTGTAGCAGTTACAATTAGAAAAGTTCCCATTCGTCTGCTTATCTCTTGGCCTTGCAAGGCCTGTTTACAGCAGCTGCCTGCTAGAAAAGCTGACCCTTACATTTCTGCTTCAGCATGTAAGTAGTTAGCATAGAAGTAGGTGAGAGTTCACAAGATGG
Organism: Trachemys scripta elegans; assembly: GCF_013100865.1. Lineage (NCBI taxonomy): Eukaryota > Metazoa > Chordata > Testudines > Emydidae > Trachemys > Trachemys scripta. Next base: position 49,557,129 of record NC_048299.1, read on the forward strand.
AGTTTTGTGGTTCAGGTAGGCCCAGAGCAGAAGAGCTTCATCGGCACTTTTGGCCTTCCACTCCCCTGAGTTACCTGGTAGCTATGCCTAGTGACACCAACAATTCTATATGCTGACAGACCCCCCTCCCCAATATTTCTGAAATGATGCCCCTGCAGGTTGGGGGGAGGGGTCTGGAGCAAAGAGAGGTGGGGGAAGGAGTGCTTCCCAGTTTCAGGCCAAGAAGTCAGAGGAGGAGTCGTGAACGCGTTGCTTCTTGCAAAAGACTAAACCTATCCCATGTCAATTTTAGTGTGACTATCACTTATATGAATGATTGATATTAAAATTCATTATGTATATCTGTAACTCATCAACACTAAAACATAATATAAGCTGTATATGTGTGTGTAAATCATGATGCATTAATTAGGTCAGTGGTTTTCAAACTATTTACCATCTAGGCCTTTCTTTTATCAGTGGAAATATATTAGAAAGAGATGTTTCAGAGTAGCAGCCGTGTTAGTCTGTATCCGCAAAAAGAACAGGAATACTTGTGGCACCTTAGAGACTAACAAATTTATTAGAGCATAAGCTTTCGTGGACTACAGCCCACTTCTTCGGATGCATCTGTAGTCCACGAAAGCTTATGCTCTAATAAATTTGTTAGTCTCTAAGGTGCCACAAGTACTCCTGTTCTTTTATTAGAAAGAGAGAGAGACAAGAAAGCAATATGAAATGGATTGCAATTTCCTCACTTTAAGGGTGAGGGGAAGGTAACTGATGTCTCCATGTGACCAGCCAGTGGGAGGTATGCATTAGTTTGTAGAGGAATAGGAAAGGTTAAACCCAATTTCAAGCATGAGAGAGTGTTCTCGTGATATTTCAAAACTGGCCCAAACCAGGAAGCATTAGGAATCCAATGTGAGAGATTGTTTTCATTAGATTACTTGTCCAGTTTCCAGCCTGCAGAGTTTGGATAAGTATCAATATTTTTTAGGGTTTATCTGAAATGAATAAACCCCCAAACCCTTTGGGTTTCTTCCATCTCTATTGTACAATATAATATAATTTGTGCAATGCTTTTTTTATTTCTAAAAGTAGCTATTATGTATTCAGCAGAGTTTAGAAAAATATGGAAATATTCTACTGCATTTTATACTCTGTAGCCATATCTAACACTTTTAGCTGAAGGGACAACCTCAAAGATTTCATGAACACTTAATGGTTCTCTGTGATTTGGGTGTGTTAGGATAGCTGAATGTTCCTCAGTTCCAACTGTAATTAGATTGCTGTTCTAATGCAGAATAATTAATGTAACATAGAGACCAAAAAAAACCCCACAAAGAAAACTTATTAAGTTTCCACTGAATTAGACATTTTGAAATGAAGTGTTCTTGCCAAATGACTGCCTTTTCTAGATTAAAAAAAAAGGCCAACATTTAGGACGGCCATCTAAGTCAAGGACAGTGAAAAGCAAGTAACATTCGATAACATGAATTCAAACTTCAAAGGATTATCCTGAGCTAGTTCACTGACAGAGAATTATCCAAGCAAAGGTCAGGCACTCATTAAACCTTATCTGAAGCCAAAGTTATATGTTATGGTTTATTGCCTCAAGTACCAATTAATAAAGAATTAAAGAAATGAAAAACCAGTGATTCATACCTTAGCTGAGAGAACACTCATACTTCAACATAATGCTAAAACATTAATAGTCATTTTAGTCATGTAGTATTTTATTAGGCACTTAACTCTGTGGGTTTTATCAAAAGATATATGACATTCATTTTTAACAAAATGCTGAGGAGATTTGGGGAACATTTACTCAAAATCTAATAAAGTAGATTTGAGAGAGATTTTCAAACGGAAGCCTTAAACATGGGCATCAATTATTAATGAAGAAGAAATGCTTAATAATAGGGGTCTGGGTAGAGGCCATAAAGAAGTGCTGAAATATCACTGTGATATCAAGGGCAAGTGTCTTCTAAAGAAGCAGCAACAGGAAACAGTAAGAGTTGTAACTGTGTACTACAGCGGCATTAATGCATTTTGCCCACAAGAGGGGCTCTCTAGTGCTTATTGTTATTATCATGTGCATTTCATTTGTTTTACATCATCTAGATATTTTTCCTCAGTGTTCAGAGAGTTAAATGCTTCAGTCACACACACATAACTGCCTGCAAAACCTTAGAAATATACTTATTTTCATCAATTGCATATGCTCCAAATCATCTAGGGCCCTGAACTGATGCCCTTTAGCATACTAAGCTGAAAACATGTTTGCACCTGCAGATGCCAACAATGTCGCACCTGTGACAGGGTACTTTCTATTGTCCTCATTACTTATCACATTAGGGGCTGAAAAACACAGGGGTTCCAATGAAATGGAAGTGGCAAAGCTAATTTTAACCAGACTGCAGAAAGTGAGACTGCAGATGACCTCCTCGGTCAAGTAAAAATTGACTTCCCTGGCATCAGGAAGACACAAGCGTTGTATGAAAAAAATAATTTTGATAATTGAGTTTGCTAGTCTGTGCATGAGTAAAGATGGATACTTATGCTATTTACTATCAGTTATCAGGTAGCTGGATTCTTAAGCCTCTACAGTTGTTTCCCACCTGCTCCCACAACAGAGAGACTATTCCCGTCATTGTACAGATTGTTTTGGTGAGAGCTTGTCATTGGCAAAGGCTTGTCATGTGGCAATTCCATATGTCTCAACCCTAGATATATAGCTAAAAGCATCTGTCTTCTTGTCCACCTTTGTAAGGGTTCATAGACCTTAATAAAGTAATTGATACATTCTCATCACTGTTTGCTTATTTGTTCTCTGTTCTGTTATGTGGCCCAGACAGTCTCTAATGCTGTTTGGCCAGCTCTTTCTTTGGAATTTCCTGCAAATTTTTCCTGGTATACTCCATGGATTTATCCGCTGTTGGCAAATAAAGTAATTAGGGTCTGCTCAAAAGCCTGTTAAAGTCAGTTGGAGTCTTCCATGGGTTTTGGATCAGGTACTTAAGCTTTATTTAGACAAATCCCATAGTATTACATAGTATAGGGCTGTTTCTCAGATGAATACCATATTGTGCCAGAGATGGGCTAACATTTAAATAGTAAATAGTGCTCTCTTTTTTTTTTTTCTTTTTTTTTTTTTTTGAGACTCTCAGAGTACTTTACAACCATTTATTATTTCCTCATTGAAGCAGGTGCCATTGTACCCATTTTTAGGATGAGGAAACTAAGGCATAGAGATTTTAAATGACTAGTTATGGCCACATAGTGAATCGCAGCAAAGCCAGGAATTAGAATCCATGAGTCCTGATTCCTAGTCCTTTGCTCTAACCAGTAATCAGCTTCCCTCAGCTATTCACCGTTATACTGGATAACTAAAAGTACACCATCATTTCTTTTTTATATGGCAGCATCTCAGTGTTTAAAGCCCTGATTCAGCAAGGTATTTAAGTATGTGCCTATCTTTAAACATGTGAGATTACTCACATACTTAAAGTTATTAGCCACACTGTTTAATTTATGAAAATATTCAGAGTTGAAGACCAGAAGGGATCTGTATGATCATTTGGCCTCGTTCATAACAAAGACCATAGAAACCCATGCATCATTTCGTGCACTTATCCCAATAACATGTGGCTAGAACTAGAATATATCCTTTGAGGAAGACATCCAGTCCTGATTTAAAGACTACAAGTGATGGAGCATCTACCACAGCCCAGCTGTTCCAATGTTTAATTACCCTCACAGTTAAAAGTTTTGCACCTTATTTCCAGTTTGAATTTTTCTCACTTCAGTTTCCACCCACTGGGGCTCATTATGCCTTCTTCTGCTAGACCTAGTGTCAAATGGTATCAATTTGATAAATAGTATGGATGTATGTCCTCAACCACCTTTTCAGGCAGGAGGTGCTCAGCACTTGTATAACAGAGACCAATAACTGGAATCAAAGTTCTGTTTTCATTCATTCCTGCATATTTGTATTTCTCTCATCCTGAGCAAATTTGATGTTGCCATCTCTGCATATTTGTATCTTTCTTGAGAGTAGAGAAAGGCCTCGAGATGTGATGTACTTTCTCAAGCACTGTGCACAATAAGCCTCTTTTAAAAGCTATTGTTTATTCATGGAACTAGAAAGCCTCACCAGTTTTGTATTTGTAAACTTAGGTTTTGTATTTTCAGAGATACTATACAACAGGAAAGAAATATACTTTTAAAGTGACTAGCTAATTATTATATGTTACCCTCTGAAGCATGTATAAATATTTCTCTTTCAATTTGTACAATAAGGAGCTATTTAAAAAGGTATTGCAGGGTGCCTGCCACTTCTTTCCTTCTGTAGGAGGAAAATATATAGAAGCATATGCCAAGCCTTATTCTCTTCCAAATGCTAAAGTGAACGGATGTCAAATCAAATCTCTTACAGAAGCAGAAACGCAGCTGCAGGTATTATGTCTGGAAAAACCTTTCTGCTACTGATGTGTCTGTGCCTGTTTTTCTGTTTAGTTTACATCCTCAAAATAATTACCAGAAATTTGCATCAAAACATATGGATGGGGGTGGCCACTTATTAGGCCTCTGACTAGTAGGTCGATTTTTGTCGTTATGAAAGGGAGAAAAAAATTCTTGCAAGAATAAATCTATATAACCCTGGCTTGATTTTTACGCATTTTGTCCATTTTTTTCCCCAAAGAAAACTTAAGGAAAGATTTGGAACTGAATTTGATTATAAACAATAGAATAGGTTATGTTTCACATTATTTATGTTTTAATACAACTCTGTGTACTGTAGTGTGTCTTCTATGACTGTACATATTAGAATTTTCTTTCCCTAAGTGGTTTCCAAAAACTCTAATTTTTATTCCATCACTGTTAATAGAAACCAATCCAATAAATACTTCCTCTTCTAAATCTTCAGTTAATCTATAAAATGATGTGCTTTATCTGTCTTACAAAATAAAAACCTGTGGAGCTGAAACAGCTGAGTCCAAATCAGTTTACTTTCTGGACTTCACAGATTAAATCCAAAAGGATGGGGTTAGAAAGTGATACACGGTTTCAGAGATCCCTTCTGAAGACAAAGGCATCCCTGGCAGCTGATTCTAACCTGGGTGTTCAGCATCACGCGTTTGCTACAACAGCAACTGGATTTTTGTTCTTGTTCCTCATTCGTGTATAATTCCCTGCACATTCAGAGGATTACATACTGTTTATGCATCATGCAATCTCACTGAGTCCTGTTTCTTTACAGTACTTACTCCTGCTGCTAAAAGGAAAATAGGCTCCAACAATCCTCTTTTGGTGCCAAAGCTGCTGCCACTGAATGAACACATCCTGCCTGCAGTAGTCTGATTGATCCCTGTGATCCCTGTATCCAACAGGAGTTCAAAAGAATTCTGCAGCTCAGAGGACTGAAATTTGTATTCACTTAAGATTTGCTGGCAAACCAAAGCTCCTTCATGTAACGGCAGATGCTATCCTAGCTTTCAACTCCACAGCACTGAACTAGCTCAAAGTTTGGCCCAGGTTAAAGGCCCACTGCACCTAAAACTTGGCATATTTCTGGCACAGTATTCTCATTCTGCTCACTAACAATGCCTGACATCATGGAATTAGTCTTCAACCTGTAGTTTTATTCTGAAACAGTGGTATTAAGTTGCCTGAATGTTTGTGGCAAATACAAAGTAATCCTACTTGTCCTCGATCTTTGTACTGTTGTTCTTAAGACCAGCCTTGCATCTTGTCAAACCCTATTGCCTATCAGAGTCCCAGTCTTGTTCCCACTGGACGCAATTGCCATGGCAGTGGTATTGTGTCAAAGTGATATTTTTCTTAAAATAAAGTTTTTGGTAGACTGAAAATATTATTTAGGAGGTTGCTTTAAGTGTGTACATGCTCTTCTAATAGGGTGACCAGATAGCAAGCGTGAAAAATCAGGACACTTTTTTTTTCCAGGAGTGGTATCATTGTGTATGTAAGACAAAGTCCCTAATATCAGGACAGTTCCATTAAAATCAGGCCATCTGGTCATCCTATCTTCCGAGAGGGGTAAGGGAAGTGTAATGTTACAGAGACAATGGTAGATGACTTATAAAATTTGCCTTATAGAGCAAAAGATTCTATTCCAAGTGTTTTGGACACCACACAGCTTGTGCAAGATGGGGGCCTCTGATGTTTGTTGGCACTGTAAAAAAGAAAGAAGAACCTTGATGCATATGCTATGGGACTGTCCAACAGCCAGGCAGCTGTGGAAAGAGGTGGACACAAGAGTGAAAATAGTACTTGGCTTCAGCAACCAAATCTCAGTTGAAAATTATATCCTTGGTTACATGCCTACTTAGCTGGGTTTAACTCCACCACAAAGTCTTGAGGTCCTCAATGATTACTAAGCGCATGATTTTATATAAATGAAGAAGTAGGTTTGTGCTCAGAATAGCACAGTGGTATTTGGACCTGTCTAAGTTAGCATCGAAAAAGAATAGCTTATCGTGGTAGAGAGCAATGATATGAATGTGAAGTAATTTGGACCCCATTTTCTGAAATGTTTGGATAAAGAATGGTGAGATAGCTCAAAAAATGCCAGACTTCTCTGCTTTTTCCCTCCCTCTTCCTGCCCTTCTCCCCCCAGATCCCCTCTTTCCGTTTCTTGCCTATTTGTGCGGGGGGTGGGGTGGACGGGAGGGTAGTTGTTACTCCACCCTAACATGTTATGCCCATGTAATATTATATTATTTTTATATGGTCTGGTCTTGCAGCTTTGACACGTTGTGAAGTTGTGTAATTACATAATTGAATTGGATATTCTATGAAATGTGTGGTATTTGGTAACATCTACAAATTGTGTGTTGTTTACCTTTCTGTATTTTCTATTATTTGCTCCTTTATGAAAAAAATTAATCACAAAAAATAATCTGTAAGCTGCTGAATGAGCACCTTCATCTCGCATTAACTTCAGTGGGACTGGAGGGTGTTCAGCACTCTTCAGATTCAGGCCATCATGACTTAACTCACATAACAAATTAATGAGGTAGCTGGGGATAGAACCTTTGAATCCAGTTCTTAATACCCAGACTCTTTTTCTAAGTACTAGATAATACTGCTTCCTTACTCTAGGTTCCTTGCATTCTCCTTCCTGGGTGTACCTTGGAGCCCTTCTAGGGAGATAACTGTCCCAAATGTATCTGTTTTATACCAACTGAATAACTTGGGGTGCCTGAACCTTTTCTCTTTCTTGGCTCTAGTAGTCATCACTTTTCCATTTTGAAACGCACATAGTGCCAATTGGTGCACTTTTTCAAAAGTTCTAGAATCTGTAGGCCTAGTATTGGAAAGGTCCACAGTTCTTGCCTTCAGAATATAGCACACTTGGCATACAATTAGGCATCTCCAGATGTCTGATGTCTGCCACTTGCAACAATCCACTGTGGGTGAGGGTGTTTGCAATCTACTAGTATTATTCCTAGACCCTTCCATAGGATAATTTAACCAAGAAAGAACAATGCATTATAATAAAATGTAGATATTGGACTGTTTAATATAACCAAATGTACTCAGGGTACCGACTGTAATAATCTATATGTAATGAATTCTGTCTTCCCTTATCGAATATATGCCTATTTTTCAGACATATTCCAGACCATAGTTAACAGTGAGATTACTACAGAATTTAAATTGTTACTTTACTACTTTAAAAAGGCATTTTGGGGCTTCTGGGTGAACTGGGCAAATGAAACTTGCAGGGAACAATCCGTTTGTAATGTATACAGGTATATGCATAACATTTCAAACCCTAATTGCTATAAACAGTGATCTTTTTGGCAGCAGGTTTAGTTTTGCAGATAAAAGTATTCATTGGTAAATTCTGAAGCTGCAGAATCCCAAAAGGCACTGATTATAGTCTTGATACTTTCAGATTATTATTATTATTATTATTTATTATTTATTATTAAGCCTTCCCTATAGACAGCAGTTTAACATTTATTGTCATTCAAAAAGAAGAAGACAAATAAACCCAGAGAGGTCATGGGGCCAAACCACTATATAACAGAAATAGACAACCTGAGGCTTAAAAAAAGCACAATATTTTTAAAAGGGGAGATAGAGTCTCTACGCAAAAGAATTAATGGACACAAATCTGACATCAGGAATCAAAATACTCAAAAACCAGTGGGAGAACACTTTAACCTGTCTGGTCATTCAGTGACTGACCTGCGGGTGGCTATATTACAACAGAAAAACTTCAAAAACAGACTCCAAAGAGAGACTGCAGAGCTAGAATTGATATGCCAACTAGACACAATCAACTCCGGTTTGAATAAGGACTGGGAATGGCTGAGCCATTACAGACATTGACTCTATCTCCCCTTGTAAGTACTCTCACACCTATTATCAAACTGTCTGTACTGGCCTAGCTTGATTATCACTTCAAAAGTTTTTTTTTTTGTTTTTTTTTTTTCTCTTAATTAATTGGCCTCTCAGAGTTGGTAAGACAACTCCCACCTGTTTATGCTCTCTGTATGTGTGTATATATATCTCCTCAATGTATGTTCCATTCTATATGCATCCGAAGAAGTGGGCTGTAGTCTACGAAAGCTTATGCTCTAATAAATTTGTTAGTCTCTAAGGTGCCACAAGTACTCCTGTTCTTCTTTTTGCGGATACAAACTAACACGGCTGTTACTCTGAAACCTGACAATATTTTTATTCATAGCAAGGTGAAATATCGTTTACAACACAGTTCAATGAATATACTCAGAGCACATCAAAAATACAGTTTTCCTGTACAATTTATTGTTGTGCATTTATTGATGAGTTTATATTCTGTTTCATACTGTTGTGGATACAATAATACTATGTTACTCATCCATGAGTCACAGGCAGCTGTTAATATATGGAAAGTGCTTTGAGAGCCACAGTAGAAAGGTGATAAATAAAGGAAGTGATTGTTTTTATTACATATTAGTGATGAGATTCTGCTTTTTACAAAGCTGTCACCTTGTTTTTTATTTCTTATATTCAGAAATAACACCCATTCATGTTCTTCCATAGATAATAGTGACTGACTTTGCTATATTGACCAATACCTGGTGCACTTTCCTGGGCATTAGTCTGTTGGGAAAGTAGTCTCATCTGGTCACTAATTCTCAATGAGACATGATGGGCCAAGGTCATCAATTTGTTTGGGTTTATGAGAATGAGCCAACAAAAGGTAAGCTGGAGAATTTCTAGTGCTCATGGCACTGTTGTACCAAGCATTTCTAGAGAATAAAAAGTCAAAGTTCAATTTACTGAGGGAAATATTAGAGATTTGCCTTATCTCTGGTGGAGGATTAGCCTCATTCTGGATGCTGCTAAAGTATTCTGGCAGTGGTTACTTGTGTTAGGAATGATAGAGGATGGTCTTGTGTTTAAGCCAGAGTGCAATAATCCACAGAATCTCTATGCGTAGAAATTCCATGCTTGAATTCCATGTAGTAGGAATATATGACCGACCACATGACCAGGATGGTGATGGTGAAATTCTCAGGGAGATTAGAGAGGCTATAAAATCAGAAAACCCAATAATAATGGGGTATTTCAACTATTCCCATATTGACTGGGAACATGCCACCTCAGGCGGGATGCAGAGAAAAAATTCCTAGACACCATTAATGACTGCTTCTTGGAGCAGTTAGTCCTGGAAACCACCAGGGGAGAGACAATTCTTGACTTAGTCATAAGTGACACACAGAATCTGGTCCAAGAGCTAAATATAGCTGAACCGCTCTGTAATAGAAACCACAATGTAATTAAATGTAACATTCTTTTAGTGGAGGAGAATACCAGAGAAACCCATCACAATAGCATTTAGCTGCAAAAAGGGAAATGACGCAAAAAATGAGGAAGCTAGTTAAATGGAAATTTAAAAGGAATAGTCACATGAGTGAAATGCCTGCTGGCTTCATTGAAACTTATTAAAAACACCATAACAGAAGCTCAAATTAAATAAAAGAAACAGTAAGAAGACCACAGAAATGCCACCAGGGCTAAACCAAATAAAACAGACAGCGACAAAAATACATCTTTAAAAATTGGAAGTCACATCCTACTGAAGAAAATAGAAAGGAGCATAAACTCTGGCAAGTCAAGTGTAAAAGTATAATTAGGCAGGCCAAAAAAAAATTTGAAGAGCAACTAGCAAAAGATACAAAAACTGGCAGCAAAATTGTTTTTAAATACATCAGAACCAAGAAGCTTGCCAAATAATCAGTGGGGCCACTAGACAACTTAGGTGCTAGAGAAGCACTCAAGGAAGACATGGCTGTGGTGGAGAAGCCATATTAATTCTTTGTATCAGTCTTAATTGTAGAGGATGTGAGGGCGATTCTCACCCCTGACCAGAGGTGAAAGTAGAAATAGGGACTTACCGGTATGGGCCTGGGTTGGGGCCGGCTCTGGCCCCCGGCGGGGGTGGGGCCTCAGGCGGAAAGGGTGGGGAAGGGGGTCAGAGCCAACCCCGGCCCGCCCTGTACCGGTAAATGCCCTCCCCCTCCCCCACCGGAGTAACAGCAGCAGCTGGGGGCTCAGGCAGCAGTTTAAAGGGCCCAGGGCTCGGCCGCTGCTACCACTCCGTGCTCTTTAAATTGCTGCCGGATCCCCAAGCTGCCGCTGCTACCCCAGGGGCCGGCAGCAGGACTCCAACAGCTATTTAAAAAGCTAGGGCCGTAGAGGCAGCGGGAGCCCCAGGCCCTTTAAATAGCCCCTGGAGCCCCGCTGCTACTCCAGGGCTCTGGGGGCTATTTAAAGGGCCCAGAACTCCCCTCCTTCTACTGCCCCAGCCCTTTAAATAGCCCCCGGAGCCCTGGGGTAGCAGCGGCGGGGCTCCGGTAGCTATTTATAGAGCCCAGGGCAGTAGAGGCAGCAGGAGCCCCGGCCCTTTAAATAACCCTCAGAGCCCCGCTTCCGCTACCCCAGGGCTCCAGCAGCAGGGCTCTGGCAGCAATTTAAAGGGTCTGGGGCTCCCAGCAGGGGAAGCCAGGCCGCCCCGGTACGGCGCACCGGCTCTTGCTGGTACGCCGTACCAGGACGTACCGGCTTACTTTCACCTCTGCACATGACCCATTGTTTTTTCAGTCCCTCTGAAGCATCTGGCACTGACCACTGTCAGAAAACAGGTTACTGGGGTAGATGGACCATTGGTCTGACCCAAAATGGTCATTGTTATGTTCTAGCACAAAAACTCCGGGTTGAATTGCTGGCTTTCCCATAGATTCTTTGTGTGATCTTAAGCACTGTGTCTGTCTCAATCTTAGTTCCCCATCAGTACAATGGAGATAATAATACTTTTTTTCTGTCATGTGTTGTCTGTCTTGTCTATTTAGATTGTAAACAATTTGGACAGGGACTATCTCGTACTGTGTATGGAGCCTAGTTCAATGGGGGCCTAATCTGAGCTGAGGCCTCTAAGTGTTATTGTAATTCAAATCATTATTCTTAATAATTTTATTACAGTTGTATTCTGAAGCCCCAAGCAAGATTGGAACCCAGCATGCAAGGCACAGTACAGACATGGAGGCAAACATACTCCCTGCTCCAAAGAATTTACAGTCTAAGAAGACACTCAATATACAGAAGCCAGGTCCTTGTTTAAGAAAGATAGTGAAGAGTATCTGTTTTCTCTTTGGATTGCACAAATATATGTTTTAAAAATATTTTCCAGATAAGGAAACCCCCCAGGCTCGTCTACAGATCTTTAATCCCTTCCTTCCTTTGCAATTTTCGCACTTTACCAAATGCTCAGTACAGAAGCCAAACAAATTACTTTTTGTTGTTGCAAGTTGTATGGTGGGGGAGGGTTGTACAGTGAATAGTTTCCTCGTGTATATTTTTAAATTCTTGTGCAGCTCTGATTTGACCACAGCTGTAGACTATCAGTTAAGTAATCATTTACAAGCATATTTCAGGGGACCTGATTCATAATTATATCCCTAAAAATGTTCCACATTAAAAATAATCATGAGATGCTGAGCAGTTGAGAAAAAAAATCAGATCTCTCTAAATAAGACGGCTTACAATGAACACATCTGTATATACAGTAGTTATTTGCAGCTAAAAGTTTCCAAGGACTTTATAGAGGACACAATCCAGCCAAGGGCTGAGCACCCACAGCTTCCATCTGTCCTCCCTGACCACTGTTTTCCACATGAACAACTGTATTGATCCCAAATTGAGCCACATGAACAACTGTATCCCTCACATAGTAACATTCAGTACCACTTTAGGGCAGGAAGTGAAGTGCGATGTATCCAGTTAAAATAGGAAGGCTGTAGTATATTTTATCTGATCAAGGAACCGTGTGACCACTATTCTTTTCCATCCCTTGAATGGGGCACACACGTGTCGTTTTAGATGTCTGTGAACAAGTAAAAAAGGGAAAGCAGCCTTTGTGTATGATTCCTAATTGCCAACTTTATCACCATCATCTTGGAAGATCTGGCAAGCAAGGCATGCTGTTCACTCCCACTACTTATTTGCAAGACACAGAAAAAGCCAGAGAAATCCTAGAAGGATGCCCATTGCAGAAACCCCAGTGACAGAAACAAGAAAACTGCTAGGTTTAACATGTCTTTACTTGAAGAACTGATCTTGCATAACAAGCACTGAACTGCCAATGTATCTCATTCTAAGACCTTAGTGCTCCACCCCTCTTACACCCATAACTTCTTTCCTGACATTTAAAGTGTGCAATCACAAAATAACATGCTTTTACAAGTGCCTGCACATGTCAGTAATGTTCTGAAATATGCCCTCTTGTGGTAAATTTATGATATAACAGATGGGAGAATGGAAAAGGACAAGATTGATTTAACACCTTTTGTATTTAAGGTATACTTTGAAAAGTAATGCAGTGACTGAAGGCTAATGCAGCACCTCATAAGAGGAGACTTTCTCTCATGGGTTTTTATATGGCCCTTGTTGCTGTGGTATCTGAATTCTTCCTATTATTTTACCCATATACACTTGGACATTAAAACTAGAGCAGATCTCCAAGCATGAAATCTGGATCTGTTTAGTTCCAGGATATAGGTTCAGCCTGCTATAAGGATTGTTAATAAATCTGGATTCAGGTCAAGTTTGGATTCTGAATCCCAGCAAAGTTTGGGTTTTGGTTAGGACCCATCTCCACTTAGAACATGAAAATCACTTATACCCAGCTCCCGCTCAGAGCTCAGTCACGCCTACCTATTTAACACAAAGTATATGGCTGCTTACTGTATATGGAAAATAAACATAATTAACAGGGATGATTGGGAGAAAGAGGTGTGGTCTTAGAATGGAATTGGAGTCAGGCAGCAAGACCAGCATTGGCCTTTTTGGGTGGGCATGTCAAACAACTTCTTAGCATCCTGCTGCTGAATGTCACTGATTCCTGTCCCACACATCACTCGCTAGGATCCTTTTGATACATCCTTTATAGGTTACATAAAAAGAGTGTGTGTGCAAGAGCAAGAGAGCATATGTGCATGTGCATGCACTCCTGAGCACAGAGCGGGGAATTTCCTTGGGTTTCCCCTAGCATCCTGCTGTGGAAGTACACGTCCACTGCTTATGTCAGCAATCAGCCATTCTCACTTTACATTGGTTTACCTCTCTGAATGCATCGAAGGAAAAGGACTAGAAACTTCCATGGAAAACAAAAGTTCCTCCCATATCAGGGAGGCTCACAGATGCAGGCTTTGCAGGAACCAAAATTATAGAATCAGCATTCAGCTGTGAGGCTCCCCCGTGATATTCCCATTTGATCTCCTTTGTAAAGTGCTTTCAGAGAGATACTGACAAAAAGTGCTAGATAAGAGCTAGGTAGTATTATTATCATTAGTATACCATCGAGGGGGGCTCAGTCCTGTTCCCATTGAACTCAGCGGCAATGTTCCCATTGACTGGGGGAAGAATCTGGGCCATATTATGCGTACCCCACACAGCTAATGTAATTAGTCACTGCTTGTAAAATACTTTGAAGATGAACAGCACCATATCACTGTTTAAAAGGCTGTTATAGACTGTGTGCTAGAAAAATAAGGGAGCATCAAGCCCTGAAAAAACCCATTAACATTTACTTTTTTACTCACAGCAGGAATAGAGAATAATTTGTGGGAATACCAAAAAAAAGCAATGTAGAAGCCAGATAAAATAAGCACTAACAGGTATAGCTGTGTTATCTAAACACAATGGCCAGGAGCTATAATGGGGAGAGTAGTTCCAAGAAAAATGAATAACTGGAGGATATTAGTAGGTCAACATTCCATGGAAACCAATAATGTTTAAAAAGCTGCAGATACAATGGATCGCATTTGTGACGACGCAGCAGATAATCATCTGACTTTCTTGAGACTTAAATGAGTTACTAGTAAATCTCTAATCACTTCAATTTTTCTGTTTTTTCTTCAGATGTCATTAACTTTTTGAAATCATAAGCATTGGACAGACAGTAAGGAGTGAAGATATGTTTATGAATGAGAATATATGATTGTGTTGCCTGTGATAGCAGAGATACAGACTCGAACACGGAGAAGGTCATTTCCAGTCTTATGTCCTATGGTGGTCTGGTGTACAGTTATTTGAATTGCTGCAATAGAAATTAAGAAATCTTTCTACACCCATCCCCCCAAAACATTCACCCAAAACTCTAATTAAACCTGTTTTGATATTCAAATCAATAGATTTTCATCTATTTACACTAGCAGAGACTTCAGCCCTAGTTTAATTAATGCAGTCAGGGAACAGAAACAATACCACGTGAGCTGTGTCTCCAAACAAATTTAGTCAACACAAGTTCAAATTTGTTCTTGTAACAATGCGCTGGAAAGCAATCTACAATCTGATTGGCTGGTTAGCTGTAAAAATTATCCAAAGGATAGAGGTTTGAATAAAGAATAAATTCTAGAAAATCATGAGCTGCTGGTGGACAATTTATGATAAAAAAGAAGCTGCATTTATGGATAAATGATTTACTCTGATGTAATCTCTGAATTTTGATTATCTGAATCTGAAATCCATGCCACAGCTGCCATCCTGCAATTTTTTACTGTCTTGGAAGCTCCATTTCTGGACTGTTTCGTGGTATGTTATACTCCATTGGACAACATAACCAAGAATGACTGACACCGGTAGACTCCCAATAACCACCAAAGGAGATTAACAGAGAGAAATACTGTCAACAATTTTTTTCAATGTCTCATAATCTGAGAAAAATCCCACTAATCCCCCAAAAGATTTTGCTGGACCCAGTCATATCCTCTCTTTGCCTTTTAAGAGACCAATAGTATTTATTGTTTGTCCCTTGTATCAGCTGAATATATAGTAAATAAGGAATAGATTTTAATCCCCTTTGAACGACTGTCCTCCTAAACTTGAGCTGCTCTTTCGTGGTTTTAAGACATAAATGAAATTGCTCCTCCGTCTATGGATGAAACATATGCTTGTTTTTTAGCAGACAGGAATTTTTGGATAGCAGCTCATTGTGCATCAGGTTGTTGGGCTGGCGTCTTCTACAGTACTGTCACTCCACTCGGTCAAGCAGAACATTGATTTCTGTACAGGGAGGACTGTAGGAGAAAAAATTCCAATATTCTATTAAACAAAGAGTGGCTGTGGAGTAGTGGCAATGAGCTTGGGCCCCCAGTGTATTTGTGTGTGTACATGTGTATATAAATGGAGTGAGATCTATATGCTGGCTTTACTTTGGAAGGACAAAAAACAGGTCTGGAAGAGAAAGACAGCCTGAGAGAACCACCAAAAAGAAAAAAAAGAGAGGGATGGAAGAGGCAAATAAAAGTGAAGAAATAAAGAAAGTGGAAAAGAGAAAGAGAGATAGGAAAGGAGTTTTATATTGATAAATATGGTAAATAATAGCTGCATATTGAGAAAAGGGCAGGATTGTGACTAATGAAGGATTATTTTTGGATAACAATCCAGAAATTGCTTGTCCACACCCTTGAATGTGGGAGGCAAATCTCATGAGATCATGTATCCTCGTGATATTTTTTCATACTGTCTGCTAGCAATAAGCCCGGAAATATCATAAAAATTACCACGACTCCAGCATGGTTATTACAGCTGTACAATTTTGTACAAAAGAGAAAAAAAAAAGAAAATCCCTTGGAACTGTAACCCATATGTTTTACACTGCAGCATTTTACTTTGTTTGCTTCAAAGAAAGGAAGAGAAACAGTGGGGAGAAGACATGGATTGGAATACTCTGTGTCTCTGCACGCTTGTGGAGTGCAGAGCAGTGCAACTTAGACAAAAGGGCCCAGAAACATCCAGAAATAGGGTGTGGGCGTTCCTAGAATGCTCAATAGCTGCTTCTGTAGCTGTCTGTGACATTTTCATAATGGGCATCACCTGGGATATCATGCCCAGTGATACTCTGAGAACTGAGCCAATCAGAGCACCGGGGCTCAGGGCGTAGTTATAAATATAGGAGTTTAAGACAGCCTTGTGGACTCAGTGGTTGATACATGTAGGACCAAGAGATGTGTCCGCTGTGAGGTCTAGGTCCCAATCCCAGTACCACTTTGGATACAGGCAGGTGCTATTCCAGCTTTTACTTACTAGGGAAATGCTCCCTTAGGAATAACGTTTGGTCCACTGTGGTGTTTTATGGACCTAGAGGAAGCGCTGGGATGGGAGCATGTGTTAACCCAGAGACTACATGGACTTTGGAGTTCCATTTAGTTATCATCTAGCTGCTTCAAACTGGGATTCCGTCTCCATTAAAAAGAGAATGAAACGGAGCTGAGTGAGGTGAAGGTTTGCAAATTCTTACCTGATTTTATGGGGAGAAGATATTGCCCTCTAGAGTGCAAGCCTTATAGAGATCTAGGGAATAACTATTTCATATGCTGATCCCAATCCCTGTACCACTTTGGATACAGTCTTCTATTTCACCAGCAACTGAGGACTAGTCCGCTATTAACAGAACGCTGGGATGCTGTTAGCTGTGGAACTCCCCAGACTGTTTGTTTGCAGACAGGCTTCTGAAGTGTTTGAAAGGACTGAGATGCTGCTTTTCTTCTCATGCTCTCGAGAGTACAGATGACAAACTCCACATATTATGAGCACACTATAAAGTGTCAGAAATCATCTCTGAGAAAAGATCAGAAGGGAATGTGTTTTGATGTGTGTGCTAAAGTATAGAAATATAAATGTTATGCTGAAGCCTTATATTGGAAAATACGTAGCAGCAACAAAATGGGGAAGTCTGTATGAGGAACACCAGTAGATTTACTGCCTCACAGATTTGTTTAAAAGATATTCATAGTATTCCAAATACTATTTACCATGTTTTGTATTATTTATAACGTTTCCTGTGTACATTAAATATTTGTTTATACTAAGAAAGGGTATGTACTCTCTCTTTGAAGTTGACTGGGAACTATTAAGAGCTACGTATTAGGGTTTTAGGTACAATAGCTCTGGCAGAGTAATGCACTCTGAAAAGTCAGAGCTCTGGCCTGTGGTTCAGCAAAGAGCTAAGTGGAAGTGCAGAAAGAGGCGGAATATAATAGTGATCTATCATACAGCCTCAGCTTCCCCTTACCCATTATGAATCATTTGCAATTTGAGTTTATCTTTTCTCATTTCGTTGACAATTTCTCATTTTCCAGAATTGCAAATATTTTTGACTTTTATACTCCAAATGGGATTTTTATTACTCCTGAAAGTGGTGACTTTTCACTCAAAATTGAACATTTCAGGAGTGACTAGGCCCATTTTTGAGCAGAGGTGAATTTGCAATGAAAAGCCCTGTTGTTTTTTATTTTATATGATATTGTTTTAATGAGAAATTGTGAGGAAAACCAAGATTTTGTGGACAATAAATGTGGACATTAAATGAAGATTGGAAGAATTTCCTTGAAATTCAACTGCAAAGATTTTTGGTCCTGACTTAGAAAACCATTCCAATTCAGGACACCACTTAAACATGTACTTAATTTTAAGCATGTACTTAAATTCTATGGAGGTCAATGGGATGCGGGATTGTGCTTAAGTGCTCTCACAGATAGGGATGGATTTAAGCCCATGTTGGTGGCAAAGGCAAAGCAAACTTTATAAAAAGCTTTGTAGTAAGTTCAAAAAAACAAACTAAAACCAGCCCCAACCCAGGGATCCTTCTTCCCAGATGTACCTGGTGATAAGCCGATAGACATCGTCCTGTCTAAAGGATAGTCGACTAGCCCCTCCAACTCCCCTCACAGTGCCCTGTTCAGATGGAAGGAAGAGGTTACTATCCTCTCTCCTTTCCCAGGATTCCTTCTGGCTGCCTTAGAAAGAGGGGATCTTTGTCATGCACACTCTTCAAAGCTCCATGCACACTCTTCAAAGCTGGACAGAATTACAGCCATGGGATCTTCTTAAACCATGCACTGCTACCTGGGCACCATTCCTTTGACCCCAGGATTTGTTTTCCTTTGTGCTCTGAACATACATTTGCAAGAAATACTGTCAGAATAACATGGTCCCAGAGGCTTCCCTTTTTAGAGATAAAGAACCAGTAATGTGCTGAATGCCATCCGCTCCCCCTCTTTCAGTGGCAGTTGATGGCGCTCAACAACTAGAAGGACTGAGCCACTGGTTTGTAGTTTTACCTTTGCTCATCAGGGTTAAGCAGCTCTTGTCATTCAAGAATAAAATGCCAGCATTTGGCCCAAATTTGGCAGAATCAGCTCCATCTTTGTGATGGAGGCTGCTTCTAAATAGTGCTCTCCAACAGGTGTAAGTTCTTAGCACAGAGTAAATTCATTTCCACCTGCCTAAGGCTTTGCAAGCTGTACAGTAGCTGTATCAGCACTGCTTTCACTTATCAAATTTACATTCATAGTAGCTAAATTGTTTTGAAAGTGCATCACAGTGTGAAGCCCCTTTCCAGCTCTGCTTGATGTTCAGAAATGCCAAACATAAACTAGAAAAAGGGTATGTATTTGTGACGACTGGTAAAGCAAAAAACAAGAAAAACTGTTTCTCTAAATGGACAACTTCAGTCCTGCTTAAAAAAAATCTGAGCATTTAGATACATATATGAATATGTTTATTAATATTAAGGATATTCACAGTCAAAATTGCTTAGCTTTGGGGCTGCATTTCCAAGTTTGAATAGTAAAGTGCCATCCACTAAAATATGCTAAATTCCTGTGGTATAATTTTTGCTGGATTGAAAGATTTGAAGTGGGCCAGCACTATGAAACTTGAATGCCTGAATTTAGGCCCCTAAATAAGTAACCTACTGGGCAAAATACTCAATTGGTATAAATTGTCATTACTCAGGAACTTCAACAGGACTCTGACTGCAGATGGTTGGACAATGTTTTTTCCCCAAAGAAAAAGTGTTCAGTTACAGTGAAAAACTATAAAGCAAAGTATTTCACCCACAAACCAAAAATATTTCAATTCTGACACATCACTGCAATTCTTCATGGGAATTGTAGTTCAAGTGCCTCATGCTCCCATTGTCCTCTGTAGGCTGGGCTCAGTGGTTGGACTGCATCTCCCAAGATGCACCACAGTTTCCTCTGTTGGTGAGGGGAAGACAACCATCATGGTCCTGTCATGGCTGGGATTTATCCTGGGTTAGCTCCATCCATTACTAAAATGGAGGCATGATGCACCCAGACAGCAACTCCCATGTGGCACTGTGACAGCATTTCAGAATCAAAACTTTTCAGTTTTTGGCTGGAAAATGAAAATGTTTTTGTTTTTTAGGCATTCAGTTTTTCACATAGCTTTGGCCCATCTGCAATCAATTTAAAAGGAAAGGACAAATATCATAGTATATTGTGATTGGAAAACCTCACAAATTTCAGTCCATTTTACTAAGATTAAAGGTTATCCTGGGACTGGAAGGAAGGATTTCACAATTCTGCAGAGCATCTTGGGGGGAGGGATAGCTCAGCGGTTTGAGCATTGGCCTGCTTAAACCCAGGGTTGTGAGCTCAATCCTTAAGGGAACCACCTGGGGATCTGGGGCAAAATCAGTACTTGGTCCTGCTAGTGAAGGCAGGGGGCTGGACTTGATGACCTTTCAAGGTCCATTCCAGTTCTAGGAGATAGGATATCTCCATTATTTTTATAGAGAGTTGTTAATTGTGGGCCCTGAACTACAAGAGCAGAGTAGCAAGCCACTTGATTGTCGTCAGAGTTGAAAACCTGAATGGGACATAGGATCCATCTCATCTCTTGCTGCAAACACTGCACTGATGAAGAGTTTTAGTAGATCACCGAGCTTTCCCAAAAGGGAAGACAATACAAATGGTAGAAAATGGAGTTGGCGGAACTGGAAGAAGTAAAGGCCATACTGGGATTTCCACTAGCTGAACTAGATAAATTCATGGAGGTTAAGTCCATTAATGGCTATTAGCCAGGATGGGTAAGGAATGGTGTCCCTAGCCTCTGTTTGTCAGAGGGTGGAGATGGATGGCAGGAGAGAGATCACTTGATCATTACCTGTTAGGTTCACTCCCTCTGAGACACTTGGTATTGGTCACTGTTGGTAGACAGGATACCCAGCTGGATGGACCTTTTGTCTGACCAATATGATCATTCTTATGTTCTTATGATGATACTTTAACTTAACTTTCCTGAACCACACAAATGATTCAGGGTGTAGGGAAAGAGAACGTCTTATTAGGATTAATTGGTTTAGTAACCATATTTATCCTCTGACTGTTAACAAGTTTGGAATACTATATATTAGGCTCTCAGATACCATGGTGATAGTCACCAATATAAAACCATAGATAGACGGAAATGTGCATGGGTAGCACTATTATGCCATCAATATGTTAAATATGAATCTATTATTAGTAATCTTATTTTACAGATTTTTTTAATGTGCCTCCTTAATATTGGTCTACTTCCTCATTAAAGATTGATCAAATGCCAAAATGACCTTAGTAGTGCAACACTACATTAAGTGACATACTGCACCATTTACATAATATCTAGGTATATGGCCAATTGCTTAAAATGTAGTTCAAGTAACGGGAACCAATATCCTCTCTTCACATTCAACTGGCAGGTGATTTGAGTCCTGTTTCAGAATTTCCAGAGATAATTACAGCAAATATACTAACAATGGTGCATGTCGGTTTAGTTTAATTCAGACATTTTAAGTCCTTAAATTTTGGAATGCATTTCCCCCACTCACACCCCCCCCCCCGCACTCATCCTCTAAAACCATTATCCTATTTAAATTGTTAAAAGCTTGGCTACTGTTACAGCATAAATCAACATGCCAAAAGACCACTCAAACCAAATAAGCTCATTGTTGAAATTCTATGTAACTTTTAGAGCAATGCAACACCTTTATTCATGGATTGTTATGGAAACACACAAACATTAGAAGTTTGTACTTACCACATGTTCTGAGGAGAGGAGAAGAGACACTTCATACCATCTTAAATGCAATTTCAGTTTACAGACTCATAAAGAGTAGCATCACCCTGTGGTTCAGTAGCTCTCATTTAAATGAATCCCTGTGATCACGTTCTTAATTCACTGGAGTTCCTGTCTTTCCTTAACAAATCCTGCCATGCCTTCTTTCTCCCAAACAGTCTGTCTTATTACCCAGTTGTCTGCTGAATGCATAGGCATAATTTGCCCTGATGCATGATTGTGTTCTTATAGTGGTGCCCATAACTGTGGTATCTGAGTTCCTAACAAAGAGACACTGGATATCAACAGCCTTGGAAAATAATGAATTGTCAACATATTTTCCGATTGTTGTTCTATTTTGATGCACACTATAAGTACAGCAGATCACCGGAGTACAAGACCTATGGGGATGTGATTTGCAAAAAAGAACTAGATGTTGCTACTTTTAAAAATAAATCTGGATTTTATTGAGACTGTTTTCAAAGCAGTATCAATCAAATCCTTTATCTGCAGAGAACCTCAATCACGTGAGATTTGAAGTTATGAATTAAGTTACCAAACATGAATGGTACTCAGTTTGTAATAATTAGTAAGTATAAGTGGACTGGAAACCAGTTTCTAAAAAGTCATAGCATAAAGCCAACAGAAATGGTGGTGGTTGGACAACTAGTTCAGCAAACAACTTAACAGTTTACAGGACAAGTTAGAAAATCAGGATAGCATGGCATGTTCCATAAAAGGCAGTGCATAAATATTACAAAGGGTAAAAAAATATCAGTCAAAACTGTGTTTCACTGGGAAATGTTTATTTTATTTTATTTATTTATTTATTTATTTATTTTGCCTAAATAAAATGTTTCTTGGGAAGTATCTGCTTTCTGTGGAAAATTGCAACTGCTGAAACCCCCAAAACCAAAACATTTTGGTTCTTGGCAGAAAATTTCAGGTTTTGGTCAAAAACTTTTTGGTTTTCCTTTTTTTGATGAAAAGTTCAAATTTTCCACCACAGAGGAGGGGGTAAATTCTTTGACCATCTCTGATAAATATACAATTTCTTCTCCCTTGCTCCACAATTTCATATTTTATGTAACAAGGACTATTAAATATGATTTATTATGGAAGAAGGGAGAGGTAGAGAAAAAGTGTTGTACAGTAGAAATAAAAAGCAGTTTCCATCAATGAAAGTTTCTCTTTTCACAAGACATGAACTTCACATGCAAACACCCAGCTTTGCAGTGAGTAGCCTGGGAGCCAGAAAGGGGATATGCTTATGATGGGAAAGGGCATTTGGCACCAAACATCTGATTTATTTCCTTATTTTTACAAAACTGTTTCATTTTATCCAGTGGGAAAACTGTTTTCCAGTGGAAATTTATGGTGTTTAAGAAAACAAGTCAAATTAAGCCACATGTTTGTGGGAAAAGAATGTAGGAGTTTTTCATACTGGTTCAGACCAAAGGTCCATCTAGTATCATGTCTCTGACAGTGGCCGTTACTATGACCTACATCACATGAAGGTCCAAAGAACTTTGTATGGACAATTATGGGCTTCATCCCACTCCTATTTATATTAATGGTAGAATTCCCCAAGACTTGGTGGCCAGGATCAAGTTGTATATCAGTTTCACATCCCTCTCCTAGCAGTGCATGCTCAGTTAGATAAGTAGCAGATAACATACAACCTCCATAAACTATATACCTTTGCAGAGGTGTTGCCAAAGTCCCTATGGTAAATTTTATGGATATTTCTGAATAGCAAACGTGATAGCTAAGCCACTGAAGAGCTCAGAGCAAAATTCTGAATTTGCTGAAGAGAGGACAAAGATATACTTTTTTCTTTAAGTTTTAAAATAATAAATCTTACAAGGTTTTATGTTTATTTCCCTAACACTGAGCACATTTAGTGCAAATAATCGTTTGATATTTAAAGATACATTTATTATTTTCATTTCCAGTATTGCAACATATTATACATTTGCAGTGTTGTTCTAGCTGTGTTGGTCCTTGGATATTAGCGAGAAAAGGTGGGTGAGATAATATCTTTTATTCAACCAACTTCTGCGGGTGAAAAAGACATGCTTTTGTGCTACATGGAGGTTTCCTTCAGAATCTGAAAACAAGGTGGATGAGGAAGAGAATCTCTGTGTAGCTCTAAAGCTCGTCTCTTTAACCAACAGATGCTGGTCCAATAAAAGATATTACCTCACCCTGTCTCCAACATATTATACAGTCCATCTAATTTTTCTATTCATCTTTAATGAAATGCTTTCTCCCAGCATTATGCATATATTCTTGGATACATACACACACACCAAATCCAGAGGAAAAACCTTTATAATATTGCTACATAAATAATGCCAGGTTCTCAATCTGCAATTACCCTGATCCTTTTCCGGAACTTTCTTACAATTCTAAACAGCTGAGCAGTTGTAATACAGTCACTGATTCACAATCTTTTTTCACTTCCTGCACTGTTTAGGAGCAATGGGATGGATCTTATCTGAGGAATCTCAGATAAGATGAATATTTCTAGTGGAAAAAAAGAAATTTATTTATAGTTATAGAAGAAAAATCTCTTCTAAATAATTGCAGTATAGAGTGTTGTGAAGATACAGAAGATGCAGAAATTGTGTTCTAGTTTCTACATTATTTAAGAAAGGTAATTCTCATGTGGGCTTTGGTTAGCATATTGGAGGGAAAACATACAATTTTTATCAATTTCTTTTCATGTTTTTGCTAGCAGAATGTTTTTATTTGTATGTGTGCTAGTATAATCAAATAATCTTTGAAGTTCTGAGTTCAAGTGATGTACCCAGATTCAAACTCTTGTCTCTCTGTTTAGGTACTTATACAACACCCAATCACAGAAGCATCTCCATGATGTACAAATAGTGGTTAATGTATGCTTGTAACACTTCTCTGAGGTTGTAATAAATGAGGGGTGGTAGCTCCCTTTTATGGACACCCAGCCAGTCAGTAGCTATAGAATTCTCCTTAGCAGCTCTACCCTAATTGCCTTAACTGTAAAGGGTTAAGAGAAGCTTACCCTGAGTTGGCACCTGACCAGGGAACCAATAGAGAGGTTGTACCCTTTCAAATTGGAAAAACTGCTGAGGGGGAGGGGGGGCTGGAGAGGGGAAGGCAGCAACAAGCTGTAAATTTAAGCCAGGTATGGGAAATCATCCACATCATACCTAGAAACTCCTCATTTGGAACCCAGATATGTAAGTAGCACAGGAAAAGTTAAGACAGATGTGATTAGGAACCTTTTTGGTTGTTTTGGTTTGTGGATTCCTCTGTGCTAACCGCAGGTGCTTTTGTTTTGCTTGTAACCTTTAAGATGAACCCCAAGAAAGTTATTTTGGTGTTTAATCCCTAAAGTCTGAGTTTTCAGATGTGTTTCTTTCTTTCTTTAATAAAAGTTAAGGGGATGAAGAGACTTGGGGGGATATTTTGGGGAGATCGGATGCCAAGTGACCCTTCCCTGAATATCTGTGAAATCACTTTGTGGTGGCAGCAATATCTGTCCAAGGCAGAAGACTGTGTCTTGGAAGAGTTTTAACCGAAGCTGGTAGAAGATAAGCTTAGGGGGTCTTTCACGAGGGTCCCCACATCTGTACCCCAGAGTTCAGATTTGGGGGAGTATATCCTGACAGAGGTAGTGAGGTATAGTTCCCATTTTACAAAAAGGGAGCTGAGGCCTAGAGGCTCAAGGTTTTTAAATGTGTCTAGGTGCCAAGTGGAATTTTGAAAAGCCCCTAGTGCCTGGGTAGATGCTTTTGAAAATCCCACTAGGCACCTATCTGCCTCTTTAGGTGCCTAAATAGCTTTAAAAACCTGGCTCTAATCTGGTCTGACTTGACCAAAGTCACCCAGGACCTATGTGGCAGAACAAGGAATCAGCCCAGGAATCCCAGTTCCGTGCTTTAGCCACTTTCCTCTCACTCCTAATGAGATCCCAAGGAACTGGACTGAGGCAGGGAAGGATAACAATTAGATAACAATTATTTCTACAATTGGACTTAGAGTTAGAACCTGAGTTGTCCATCATCATTTAAATCAAAGATAGTCCTTGCCAAACTGAGACTATGGAACAACAGAACAATGTTGTCTGCTTCCGAAACTATTTTAAACTGGGAGCTGAATGAAATGAGGAAAAACTATATCATCGGTTTCTCAACTGTGGTCTCTGGCCTCCATTAGACTCCATTGCAACCATTAAAGTAAATCATAGAACCATAGATTTTAAGGTCAGAATAATGATAATCTAATCTGACCTTCTGCTTAACGCAGGCCATAGAATTTCGCTGAATGTTTATTGCACCACACCCAGTAACTTGTGGACAAAGTAGATTGTATCTTTTGGAGAGAGAGAGAGAGAGAGAGAGAGAGAGAGAGCTCTAACCTTCATTTAATTGTGATGGCGAAGACATGGAGAAATAAGGGGCAAGACAGACATGGCACAGAATCTAGCCTGTGTAGCATATAGCCCAGCTCCGGAGAGAGTTACAAAGGTGGCCTTTACACCCCTCTGATGCTGCTGGGCTGTCTGTGTTTATGGCAACCTGAAGACTGTTCTAAATTGAGACAACTGCCAAAGGCTCAGAGACTGATTCCCCCTGACAATCCCCAAATCTGATAAGTAATTCTTTTCCACCTACTCCCTACACCAACAGCAGGAAATGAGGTTGGCATAATGGCCACTGCATGCCTATATAAAAAAAAAAAAAAAAGAATGGAGATATCCCATCTCCTAGAACTGGAAGGGACCTTGAAAGGTCATCAAGTCCAGCCCCCTGCCTTCACTAGCAGGACCAAGTACTGATTTTGCCCCAGATCCCCAAGTGGCCCCCTCAAGGATTGAACTCACAACCCTGGGTTTAGCAGGCCAATGCTCAAACCACTGAGCTATCCCTCCCCCCCAAAACAGGACTGATCCCCAGACAGGTTTTTGCCCCAGATCCCTATAATGGCCCCCTTAAGGATTGAACTTGCAACCCTGGGTTTAGCAGGCCAATGCTCAAACCACTGAGCTATCCCACCCCCCTATATGTTATTACACTACTCTGTGCTATGAGAACATCCCGCTTTACATTCGAGTGATTGTGCTGTGGTCAATCATGTCCGTTTAAAGGTCATTTTGCAACAGAGATTCTAGGCCAGGGTATGCAAAGCCATGTCAAAATGAAGAATAATAGGTGAAAATTTCAAGCTACTTTGAATCTTAAAAAACTTCTTTCTATTTTAAAGGTCATGTACATATCAGTTTTCATTCTCAGTTACTTTGCCTATCCATTTAGATGTAATGCAAATTTCTTTAGTAATAATCAGAACAAGCATAGACAAAATATAGGGGGTAGGGTAGAACCTAACAAGATATTTCTGTGAGTTGTTAGTTTCTATTTTTGCCTTTTAGTTTCTTTCTTTCTACTGAACTTAATTTTGGAGCACTCTTTTGGGAATCACAGTGGAGTACTTGTTCGCTTAGACTTGACAAAATGCTTCTTTGATACGGCATCTGCTTCAGAATTTCTTCACAGAAATTTGTCCTCCTTTAAAGAAAGAAACTGACCAAATAATTATTTCAAATGTGTACAAACAACGAATAGTGAGGCTGATCTGGACAATATATGTATAAATTCTATACCATGAAAAAAAATTATTACTTCATTCAGTTGCATTACATTTCAAAATACTTTCCCCCACCCCAAAAATGTCTATTCCAGCAGTCTAATTTCATCCTGAATGGGTCAGATCCTGGCTGTACTGTGTCTGCTTTGCGCTACTGCATTGGGATTGAAAGCTGTTAAAGCTGATCATGAGAAGATCACTCCACTGTAGGAGGGTTTTCTAATTGCATAGATCCAGTTTAGCAACTCTAACAGCACTCATCTGTTTTCAGCCATTATAAACAGCATAGCTAGGGGAAGAGGGCATGGACTGGAGATCACTATGGCTTGCTGCACCCTGACAGCCATATCAGTCCTTTAGGGTTATTGGTAGCCAGTGCAAGTTAGAGAAGATGTCAGGAAAAGCTGACACTAGAAAGAGGGAGTGGAACTACCATAACACTTTTATTAGAGCTGATTGAAATTTATTTGTCAAAGCTTTTTTTTATGAAATAAAAAAGTAGAAACCACAATCTGAAATTTGCTTAGTAAAAATGTTCAGTTTTAGGTAAAATTGTTGGATTTTGATTTTTGAAAACTGAACATTTTTACCAAAATCTAAGAAGGTCGTGCTTTTTCAGTTTTATTTTTTGTCAAAAAGACAGAAAAAAAAAATCATGGGAAATTTGCCCATGAAAATTTGTCATTTGTCATTAGCTCTAATTTATATGCCAAATCACTGTGATCATTCTCTCCCTGTTATTCATCTATTGTATGTACTGTACATGTGAATTCAGCTCTCTGTTAACTCAGTATCTGCCTATCACTTGCAAATGAAGAACCTTTATCCAAAATAAACACACCTGCTCACAAGTTGTTTACACCATGTTTAGAGTTAAACATAACTTGGATGCTTTGATGAAGTCATAAGCAATTTACCAGCAGCGAATTCCTGCAAAGCTCCCTTTACTACAGAGTCTGACAGGCCTGCCAGACCACACTCCTAATCTATTCTTATGTTCCTAAAGAACGGATTAAAACATGTCACATCTCTATTATACACATTCTTTTAACCCTGAATTACTTACACTGGCCTCAATATGAGGCAGATAGTCCCTCTGAGAGGAGATTAGGAAAGATATTAACTAGAGACAGGGCCGGTGCAAGGATATTTTGCA
Organism: Trachemys scripta elegans; assembly: GCF_013100865.1. Lineage (NCBI taxonomy): Eukaryota > Metazoa > Chordata > Testudines > Emydidae > Trachemys > Trachemys scripta. The sequence continues at coordinate 49,585,318 of NC_048299.1, forward strand.
CCATAGGTGAAACTTCCACCTTGTGCCCCCCCCTCCTTTTACCCTTCCCCCTGGTGCATCGCTTATTATAAACTTTCAAAAATGAATTCTGCATAATGTGGCACTGTTCATTAGAATTAATACAAAGGGGTCAGAGAAGATGATCACAACAGTCCCTTCTGGCCCAGGGGAACCTATGAGCAAGGAGGAGGCTAAGAATGCCGCCAGCTCGCAGGGTCTCTAAACATTCCCAGGCTCTGAGTACTTCGCCCTCCAGTGGGGACCCAGGGGCAAGGAGGGGAGAGCCAGCCTCTGCCAGGGAGCAGGTGAGGATCTCCCTGGGGATCAGGGCTGGCTCCCCACATTGGCACAGTGCCACCGGGGGAGGAGGAGGTTGGTGTTTGGAAGCGACACCTACGCCAGCCCTTTCCCCTCCGTCGCACTGCAGCTTCACTTTCCCTCACCCCAGGAGACGGCTGTGCCTGGCTCCAGGCGTGGCGCGATGGAGGGCGAAGCTCACCTGAGCTCAGGACTGCGTCTTGCCTCCCCCAATGGCTCCATCCCTCGGCCGTGCTGGTTGCCACGCCCAGCCAGCTGTCTCATCCTTGCTCCGCCGCAGGCTCCCACTGACCGTCCTCACTCTGGGGGCGGGTTTGTTATGGAGGCCTCGCTCCCTGCCCTGCCCTGCTCAGCTGACTCCCGTGATGGTGGACACCGCTTTTTGGCACCCCCAAATCTTGGCACCCTAGACGGCCACCTAGTTCGCCTAGTGGTTACACCAGCCCTGACTAGAAATAAAAACTCCTTTCTCACTTGCTCCAGAGGACAGGAAAAGAAAACTCCCTGCGATTGACAGCTAGAGAAAGGACTCAGAGATCAGTTTTAATTTCAGAATTATTTAGTACAAAATATGTATGTGACTGATTACTGACTCTGAATATATTATCACAAGTAACATTGTGCTATGTGATTGTATTTGTATACAATACAGCATTGTTTACAATGTGTATGCTGAACATATACCGATTGCTAATAAAACCCTATTACGCTATATAAATTCAGTAATCTCAGCTTTGTAACAGATACTGTTCTTCACTAGCAACTACTTTTCACCAGTTAGTTTGTTCCTGAGTGTCACCAGAACAAATAAACTTTTTCTCCCCACGGACAATCTCAGTAGTAATTTGGGTGGGGAGGGGAGGGAAGGACTGCTATTATTTTAAAATTATTCTTTTAAAATTCTTGTTCTAGTTCCAAGAATTCACAGCCAGAGTTGTGACTCCATTGTGCTAGGTGCTGTATGAATTCAAAGGAAGATACTCATCCCTCTCGCAAATGTCTTGCAGTCTAAGTCATGAACTGCCTGATTATCAATATTATTCCTTTCAGTTCTGCATGGACCTGTGCTACTGTACCCTTTGGTCCAGAGAGATTCCATAAGACCTCTGTAGTGTGGCATACCCATTTTAGCTTCCCCAGTGCTTGGGACTTTGCCAACCCTAAGTCAGTAGTGATTAAAGACAGTGGGTGAAATCCGAGCCCCATTGAAGTTAAAGAAAGTTTTGAAGTTGACCTTAGAAGTCCCAGGATTCAACTCCATAACTTAACAGAGAGAATAAAAGCTTGTATAAATAATTTACATTTGAAACTGTCATTTTTTCATCAGAGCCTTCCACCATAAGGTTAATTACTAGTACAGAATCATAATTAACACAGACACAACAGTAGCGCTGAGGTGGTAACATGTAATGACAAAACCAGCAATCTCAAATTTAAAGCCCAGACAATTTATTATTAATTTCATTTTGTTCTATCTAAAACTTGGAACATCTCTGGGTCATAGCATGGTGCATTTCTCTAAGAGGCCCTTTCAGTATCCACAGGCATGGCAAAACGTTTTGAAAGAAAACTGTTCATTCCAGCAATCCTCGTCAGCTAAGTGCTGATTTGCCCCCCATCACTATAGTAATAGAACGCCTTATGAACATTGTGCTGCACCTCCCATGTATCCCTTAAAGAGGTAAAACTGTCCGCCCAGAACACCCACATGGCTGGAGTTTTGGGAGAGGGTGTGTTTAACCTGTCAAGGGAGTCTGGCCAGGGACGGCAGTGTGCCATGTGGTCACAGCTGTGATAGATAGAGGATATGCACCTTTACAGTGTGCCTAAAGGATACAAGTAAGGAACAGTACATGAGCTCTGTTCAGACTCCAGAGGCTTAAAACATCCAGGGCTGGCTCTGCTCACAGGAGTCTGGTGAGTGGCCCAAAGAAGGTGCTTGAATGGATTGCCAAATAATGTAGGTTGACCAGATAGCCAGTGTGAAAGATCGGGACGGGGGTGGAGGGTAATAGGCACCTATATAAAACAAAGCCCTGAATATCGGGACTGTCCCTACAAAATTTGGACATCTCGTCACCCTAGTTTAATCAGGATGAGAATTGTTGTTTACCATCTGGCTGCTAAGGGCCAAATTCACCTGCCCAAGCCCATCAAAACTGATATGATTCCATGAGTATGACCAGGTGTTAAAGTAAAGGGGAGGGGCATGATTTGGTTAGTATAACTCTCACTTTACCTCTTAACAGAAGGTACGGTTGCCAATTTTGGATTCCTGGGGGGTTTATCATATGATATAATATGATATATCCTGGAAGGTTGGCAACCCTAACAGAAGGGTAAGTGCCTCCATCTTCCCTGTATTGTCTGTGCAGTGCTCATTCCCCCTCTTCCTTGGCTGAAGCAGTGAGAGCTCCCCTTCTTGTTCCAATCCACTTTAACTAGTGGATATTTCTGAGTGCAGTTTGGTTCTCAGGCTGCTGGGCTGAGTAAAACAGATACAGTTTTCTTTAAGGGTGGACTGAAAGACAGGATTTTGAATTTCCATTTTCCTAACTCTTGTTGGTTGGTGTCACACTCATAACATTCTTTAAACATAACAGTGAGTTCATAATCTGCATTTATGGTGTTTTTTAAATTGAAAATACACCTCTACCCTGATATAACGTGACCCAATCTAACATGAATTTGGATATAACGCGGTAAAGCAGCGTGCCGGAGGGCGGGGCTGCGCACTCCGGCAGATCAAAGCAAGTTCGATATAATGCGGTTTCACCTATAACGCGGTAAGCTTTTTTGGCTCCCGAGGACAGCATTATATCGGGGTAGAGGTGTATACCCTTTATAGAAGTATATGGGGAAAAAACCATCAGACTATGACGGCATGTTTGGACCTGTTATGCTCTATTATGCTATGGAAATACATATTTATGGATTTTTTTCCAATGGCTACTTTATAAATATGTATTTAGGGAAATTTTAAATGACCTGGTAGACCAACAGCACCTCTGAAGCAGTTTACTTGTTTACTTAATATCTAAGAACTTTGCAGGGCACAGATTAGCTTGACAGTTTTAAATACCGTTTCATGTATAAATGTGCTAAACACTTCTATTGGGTCTGTAGAATCAAGATTTACTTGGGTATTTCTTGTTATTAGTTCCAATGACTCTTTTAAAAAAGCCATTCCACATTAGGGCTGAAGAAAACAAGAATTCCATTTCACAAAAAATGTTGAATTTTCAAAATTTGGTTTCATTCTGTGGCAAGATGAAAACAAAATGTTTTTAATTTTTTCATGCTAGAATAGCCAAGTGGTTGGGGAACTCCCTGGGGAAGTGTGAGATCTAAGTTCAACTTTCCGCTCTGTCACGTTTGGAGCAGCAATTTGAAGCAGGATCTCCCACACCCCAGGTGACTATCCAAGCCACTTGGCTATGGAGAACAGATCTCTGTTTCTGCCCCAACAACGTCACATGGAGGTGAGAGTGGAGCAATACCTGGCTATATTCTGTTTCCACTCACAGTGGGGCAGAGATGATAATGGGACCTGGAGGATTGGCTGGAGCAGCCCATGGTGCACAGATCAGGCCAGTTGCTAGAGAGATCAGGTAGAACTCCCAAGTCTGGTCCCACCTGTCAACCACTGCAGTTTCCAGTTGAGACACCTGGCCCAGGGAAGGGGCAGGAACACATGCACAAGTCACCAGGATGGAATGGGGAACCACGTAGGGCTCCGGCACCTCAGCAGGGGGCAGGGTTTGCAAAAGAAATTCAGAAAGTACTGCTTTATAACAGTTTAAAACTTGGATTATTTTTATGTCCTTCTTAAGGGAAAGAAATAATCTTTTTGTAGCATTTGAAATTTAAAAAAAAAATGTTGAAATGCCAAAATTTGGAAAAGTTTGGCCAGATTTTGTAAATGATTTTCAACAATAAATACGAGAAGACATCAATTTTGTGTGGAATGTCAATAACTTTAGGACTAAAATGAATGAAGTCCTTCAAAATGAGTGATACCTGAAAAGTATGCATTGTTTTGCTTCAAATTCATTTAGCGTAGGTATTTAAAAAAAAAATTAAACAAAAAGATGATAAAATACAAAATTGTAAGATAGTTTTACTGATATTCTTAACTGTCATTTGATTCCTGTTTTTGTTGCAAGGTGTATTTCCTCCTCTTGTTCATGTTTTCATTTCCTGATTGCTTCTAGTAGCACTATAGGAAGTGACAAAGTAAGTGAACTCCTCAGAGTATACTAGAATGTGTGTCTGTTCTGAAAAGTCACTGAATGGCCAGAAGTGAAGTGCTTCATTCTCATGTCACTGATCTGAGATGGATTTTGCTGCTACTGTGGGATAATGAAAGTCTTGATTTCTGCTCAGAATTATGCAGTCAAAATTAAAATGATCCCATAGAAACCCATTTTTTAAGATGTGCAAAAATTCCAGGATAACATTTTTGAAAGTGTCTAAATGACAGAGTAAGACAATGAAAGTCAATTTAGACATAGTAAGTCAAATTAAGTCATCGAAGGTCAATGGAACTTAGGGTCGTAAAGTCACTTCAGTGCTTTTAAAAATTTTACCCCTAAACTGATAAAAAAATAAACACAGTAAAAATAGAAAACAAAATCTGAAATCCTTAGACATAAAAATGTACATGTGGTTAGAGTACTAGCCTAGGACTTACGAGAGCTGGGTTCACGTCTGTACTCTGCCACAGACTTCCTGTGTTACCTTGAGAAAATCACTTAGGCCTAGATCCTCAGAGGCATTTAGTTTCCTAATTTGCATTGAGATCAGTGGAAGTTAGGAGCCTAAATACCTTTGAGATCTGGGTCTTAGTCTCTCTGTGCCTCAATACTACATTTGTAAAATGGGGATAATAAAACATTCCTCCTTCACAGGGCTGTTCTGAGGATAAATACATTAAAAGATTGTAAGGTGCTCAGATACTGCAGTGATGGGGGCCGTATAAGTTCCTAAGATAGCTGGAACAGATGGTCCAACCTTTTTTAAAACTAAGATTCACCATTTGACCTTCCACATCCTTCCATTCTGGGCCTGTAAAAGACAGCAAAGAACCTTATGAAAATAATCTAGTATGACTCAGAAAATTAGAAAGGTGGAGAATAGGTAAAGTGGACGTATTTTCAAAATCAAATTCAAGACAACCTTGTGACATTGTTAGGGGTTACAAAATATTCATTTAAAAAGAACACTTTACTAAAAAAAGTGTGATCATGTTGTTAATTCAGCTCTTCGCTCAACAGTGATCGATGTCTATTTCATCAAGTGGAGGATTCTTTCCACTAACTTAGCTTTCTGAATGTGCTTATCATGAAACATTGAATAAGTGTCTTTAATATTCACTTTGAGTTAAGAACAACTTTGATAGATTCTACACTCAATGGACTTTTCTCTTCACTCTAGGCACTGTTTATCATACTGAACATCCATTTCACTATATTGTATGTTCCTGGTATAAACAGATCAAATTCTACTTGATGTAGTAATATGTCTTGAACAAATATTTTGTAGCTATAAATATTTCAGACCTCTGCTTGATGAAATGAAAAACTGAGGTATTTTCAGGAGAAGCTCCTTGGGATGATGATAGAACTGGTGTAGTTGTAACCGTGTCAGTCCCAGGATACTAGAGAGACAAGGTAGGTGAGGTAATATCTTTTATTGGACCAACTTCTGTTGATGAGAGAGATACACAGATGGATGTAGAGACCTAAATCACAAAAAATATTTATCCCTGAATACAGATTTCAGTACTAAACTTTAGGCAGCTATATTTGAAGAATGTGACAAGCTTGTCTTTCTCACTAACAGAAGTTGGTGTAATAAAAGATATTACCTCACCCACCTTGTCTCTCTAGTAGAACTGGGACATATGGCCACTTTAAGAAAAATGGAGCTTGAACAGAACATCTGAAAAGAATAAAAAGGTTAAATATTTTTTTATGTAAATGCTGATATAAAGTCCTTTACTGCCATGTCTGGGTGAAACAGCACCATTTGTCATCTGAAAAGTTTATATCAGAGAAAGGGAGAAATATGAATTTACATTTTAAGTGAGAATCATTTGGAGGAGATACTTGGAAGCCAGAGAGACTGTTATTATGATATAGGGAAATTTAATTTAGTGATCACCTATATAGATTAAAAATTAGTTTCCAAGAGCCATTTCCCATTGGTTCTGATAGGCTTGTCCCCATTTATACTGATCAATGTGCATTTTGTTCTAAGGATGAGAATGAAAGTAATTTTTTCGGTTTTCTTTTCTTTACTGAAGGGTAGAAAAGACCTTCACACCTTTTTGAGTTGCCACTCAGCTGCAAGTAAAGTATGTCACAGCTTGTGGAAGTGCCAATTAGAGCTAATTATAAGCTGTCTGACCTGTTTAGCAGAGCTCACTGGCTTTATATGAGAAAGATTTGGAGAGTGATCCTGATTTCAGTTACACCAATGTAAATAAGGAGTAATTCCACTAAAGTCAACTGAGTTACAGCCAGCATAAATCCTATATAAGTAAGATGATAATTAGATCTTTGCTTCGGTCTGATTTAGATTAATAGATTAGAAGTCCAGAAGGGACCATTGTGATAATCTAATCCAGTGTTTTTCAAACTGTGGGTCACGACCCACTACTGGGTCGCGGCATGTAAGGCGCTGGGTCGCCTTGCTCTGGTCAGCACCGCCGACTGGGACGTTAAAAGTCCCATTGCCTACCATTTCCGACACCGCACTGTGCCCCGGAAGCCGTCAGCGGCGGGTCTGGCCCTAGGGTGGGGGCAGTGTGCGGCAACGGGGCTCTGCACACTGCCCCCACCACGAGCACTGGCTCCACACTGCTGGCCAATGGGAACTGGGGGGGGGGGCGGTGCCTCCAGGAGAGAGTCGCACAGAGCCACTTGCACACTTCCACCTAGGAGCCAGACCTGCTGCTGACCGTTTCCAGGGCACAGTGTGGTCCGTGATGCACCCCGGCTGCGCTGCTGACTGGGAGCCACCAGAGATAAGTCTGCAACCCAACACCATGCCACAATCCCCTGCCCTAGCCCTGAGTCCTCCCAAACCTGGAACTCCTTCCTGCAGCCCAAACCCCTCATCTCTGACCCCAGCCCAGAGCTCTGACACCCTCCCACACCCCAAACCCTTGCCCAGCCCTTAGCCCCTCCTGCACCCCAACCCTTCATCCCCAGCCCCAGCCCAGAGCCCTGACCCCCTCCCACACCCCAACCTCCTGCCCCAACCCCGAGCCCCCCCAACCCAGTGCCCATCCTGCACCCCAAACCCCTCATCCCCAGTCCAGAGCCCTGACCCCCTCCTGCATCGCAACCCCCTGCCCCAACCCTGAGCCTCCTCAAAACCCAGAACCCCTTCCCGCACCCCAAATCCCTCATTCATGGCCCCACCCCAGAGCCTGCACCCCCAGTCCAGAGCCCTGACCCCTTCCTGCACCCCAACCCCCTGCCCCAGCCCAGAGCCCCCACCCACACCCTGAACCCCTCATTCCCAGCTTACCCCCACACCCCAACCCTCTGCCACCACCCTGAACCCTCCCACACCCCAAACCCCTTATCCCCAGCTCTGTTGGGTCACAGGCATCAACAATTTCCTTCAACTGGGTCCCCAGAAAAAAAGTTTGAAAACCACTGATCTAATCTACCCTCCTGAGTAACACAGGCCACAGAACATAGCAAATCCACTGTTTTATTTTATGGATCTTGGTGTAGTGACCAAACAGATCTAATGATCAAAACAGAGAGTTCCTAAATCAATTGTTATAACAGCATTTCAGTATATTCCAAGCCAGGCTGAAGCTAGGAATTACTGGAAATCTCACAAGAGCCAAATCTTGTAAGAATTCTAGCCCAATTTCCTAGCCAAAAACATTAAATAAGTACCTCAGATTCTGGATGCTTACCTGAACCAACCCCTTTGAGCTTTGCCTTTTACCAATCTCATTTTGTCACAAAATCTATTGCTCAATGGGTTCAGGAACCAAGAAGTTTTATGTATGTAGGGACCTAAATCACAATAAATATTTATTCCTGAATACGGATATCAGCACCAAACTTCACATACCTATATTTGAATAAGGTGTCCCAGTTTCATTCTTTATGCCCTAAGTATCTGCTAAATAGTCACACATTTCTAGAGTGTTCCTCTTCCCCTGCTACCAATGTATCATGGGTTAAAACTTTGCTTGTACAGCAGTCATTCTTCTTTTCCCAAACTAGTGAGCAGCCATATTCACTGCCATTCTTAACGTCGGGCAATTCATTTGGCGCTCTGCTTGAAGCCAGAGAATAGTTTTGTCACTGTAAATTAAAATGATGCAACTCCTATTCGTGTATGGTATAGATCCTGTGAGTAGTTTCTGTTCCTACTATACTTAAGTGTAAGGCAGCATTTCCATTATAATAACCACCACCTTATTATATATATTTGTACTTCAGTATGAAATATTTGCCTCAGATAGAAGCATATTGTGCAACATCTGATCTCAGAGGAACAGTTTGGGCTTTCGTCGTTTTAATTTTAGAAAAATATCTACATGAAAGAGTCTCTCTCTTATAAAATAAACAAAAATAAACAAAAGAAATTTACCAGATTCAAAAGTTCATTTTCACATATACATCTTCTTCCAAAAATCTTTACTTTCTAAATTAAATCTTGGAAGCCATTAGGTTAATAATATTTTGCAAGCCATTCAGTTAATAATATCTTGATTTTAATAAGGCTTTTGACATGGTCCCACATGACTTTCTCATGAGCAAGCTAAGAAAATGTGGTCTAGATCAAATTATTCTAAGGTGGGTTCATAACTGATTGAAAGAGCATACTCAAAGAGTAGATATCAATGGTTCACTTTCAAACTGGGAGGACATATCCAGTGGGGTCCTGCAGGAGTCAGTCTTGGGTCCTGTGCTCTTCAGTATTTTCATTAATGACTTGGATAATTGACTGTAGAGTATGCTTATAAAATTTGCAGATTCCATCAAGCTGGAAGGGGTTGTAAGCACTTTGGAGGAGCATTCAAAATTACCTTGACACATTGGAAAATTAGTCTGAATTCAACAAAATGGGAATTCAATAAAGATAAGTGCAAAGTACTTCACTTAGGAAGGAAAAATCAAATTCACAATTACAAAATGGGGAATAACCGGCTAGGTGGTAGTACTGCTGAAAAGGATCTGGAGATTATAATGGATCACAAATTGAATATGAGTAAGGCCCTATTTGAATCGCGGGATGATTGTCCAAAAATTGTGACTGAGTTGCAGACAAGCCATGGAAAATTGCTGAAATTTGCTTATTATATGCAGTAATAAGGTACATTATTACTTTTCCACAATTTTCAACAGTCAGCCACCCGGTGCTGAGAGCGGGGCTCCCGCTGTAAGCCGCCCACTGTCAGCCTTGCACATGGCATAGCTCCCGCTGTCAAAATGGCGGTGGAAGCCTAATATTATGGGATCTGCAATTTCTGCAATATCATGAATTATGTAGGGCCTTATATGAATCAACACATTGCTGCAGATGTTAAAATGTCTAACGTCATTCTGGGGTGTGTTAACAGGAGTGTTGTTTTTAAGACCCGGAATGTAAGTATCCCACTCAACTCAGCGCTGGTGAGGACTCAGCTGGAGTATTGTGTCCAGTTCAGGGAGCCACAGTTTAGGAAAGATGTGGTCAAATTGGTGAGAGTCCAGTAGAGAGCAACAAAAATGAAAAATTGTGTAGAAAACTTGATCTATGAGGAAGGTTTAAAAGAAATCTGGGTATCTTATGTTTTGAGAAAAGAAGACTGTGGGGGACCCGAGAACAGTCATCAAATATATTAAGGGCTATTAGGTAAGACAAGAAGTAATAGACTTATTCTGCCACCAGAGAGATTTAAGTTAAATATTAGGAAAAACTTTCTAACTATAAGGGGTAGTTAAGCTCTGGAATAGTTCCAACGGAGGTTGTGGAGTCCCCATCATTGGAGGCTTTTAAGGACAGGTTAGACAAACAGCTGTCGGGGATTTTCTAGATTTATTTGGTTCTTACTCAACACAGGGGACTGGACTTGATGACTTTTTGAGGTTCCTTCCCGCCCTACATTTCTGTGACTCTGTGATTACTTGATTTAGACTCTTTTGCAATATGGTCATATTAGTCACATGGGTATTTTTCTGTTATGTCTTGGTGCTAAGAACTTTCATGTTCCCATTGGCCTAAGCATTTGGCAAGACTTATATTTATCTTTTATCAGACCACTCTGCCACCGTAAGGGCCCTGGGCTGGGATGCAGTGGAGTTGGGTGGGCCTGTGTCCCCCTACCCCTTCACTCCATCTTTGGGGTGTCAGCCTCCCCATCACAAGCCAAGAGGCCTGCATTTGTCAGTGATCCACCAGAGCCAGGACCCCTGACAGTTTACTGTCCCTACCCCCAGGTTTGAGGGCCTGGGCTTAGAGACTCATTACTTCTCTTCCCTGAATACTTGCCAGAGCCCACCTAATTGCTTGCTGCCTCGCTGGAGGGGCAGGGCTTATGGACATTGCTGCTCTACCCTGACTATAGGCTAGAGCCCCCTAACTGTTTAGTGCCCTTTCTGGTCAGAGGACCGGGGCTCTTAGACTTAGTACTGTGTTACCCCACTGAGTAGCAGAGACCCTGATGCTAATTCCCCCCGAACTATGCTCTTCCAGAGGACTTGTAGTGAGGGGGCATGGCCTCCCTCCTAGACGGATGGAGGGACAGTGCCAACCACCTTACACAGACCCACAGTGTTCAAGTGAGTTTAGCACAGACTGTAATAATTGAAAAAATCTGTCACACAAAATTTTTAACAATAGCTTCGTAAGAGTATCTGAGCAACCATTTTAGAGAGATGTTTATATATATGAACACATATTAAGACATTTTACATGCATATGCAAGGCCACATTTTCAAAAAGGTGAAAATGTGGGCAAAGATGGAATATTTTATTTGCAAAATGGCCACTTAGGTGTATGAGTAGATCTCAGTACCCAGTTTGCCCGTTCAATTGCTGTATGTGTGTGAACAAATTAAAAGCAAATATATGTTGAAAAAACTGACCCACACTTTCTTAAGTGAGGCAGCTTGGATAGTGATTGAAATGCAGGACTGAGAGAAAGGAAATCTGGATTCTATTCCTGACCCTGGCCCGGAATTGCTGTGTGACCTTGGCCAATTCACTTAGGCTAGGTCTACACTACCCGCCTGAATCGGCGGGTAGAAATCGACCTCTCGGGGATCGATTTATCGCGTCCCACCGGGACGCGACAATCGATCCCCTAATTGATGCTCTTACTCCACCAGCGGAGGTGGGAGTAAGTGCCGTCGACAGGAAGCCGCGGAGGTCGATTTTGCCGCGGTCCTCACAGCGGGGTAAGTCGGCTGCGATATGTCAAATTCAGCTACGCTATTCACGTAGCTGAATTTGCGTATCTTAAATCGACTCCCCCCTGTAGTGTAGATGTAGCCTTAGTGTAGGTCTATTCTGGATAAGGACATGAAAAAATGAACAAGGCATGAATTTACTGTAGCCTTGTAAATATGTAAAATATGTAGCTAGTAGAAAAGAGATAGTAGAACAGTAAGCAATGTGTGACAGCATATAGTGCAGTGCATGAATAGATCATGATCTAAATGGGGATTGGCTACAGAAATCGATGAACCAGTCATAGAGTGCATAATACAATGTGGAATAGAAGATGCATGCAGCAGTTTGTTTTAGAATGTATATATAATCTGACTAATGATTTTGTACTTTGGATGTGTGGTATGCTCTGTACCTACCCAATATGTTTGAGCTCAATCAACCCAGTGTAGTTTGATTGTATGCCAATAAAGAAGCCTCACGAGGAGTTGAAAAAGTTGAACTGATTTTTTGGATTCCAGAGAACTGGATAAAGTGTTCTGCCAGAACTGGATGAGATGTTTTGGATAAGTCGAGTGGAAAGGTCTTTGAGGAATCCCAGCACTCAGTTTCTCTGTGACTGTTTCTCAGGATTTTTTTTTTTTCAAAATGACCTAGATCACAAGTATTGTGAAGCTTAGTTCACTTAAGTTTACTTTGAGATCTTTGGATGGAAGGGTTATAGAAGTGCAACATATCATTGCTACATCCAATTGATTACTTGTTGTGAAGGCCAAAGTCTGTATTCAGTGTTTACTGAGTGAACTGGAGTTTGCCTGAGTAGGGACATCAGGATTTGGGTCATAGTTAGCTGTTAGAAAGAAAATTGAGAAATAACTAATGAGAAGCAGAAAAAAAATTCACTACATGATCTTAATAACTTTTTAATGTCTTCTCTCCATAAAGCAATGAATATCAGATGTGTTTTCCTAATTTTCCTTTCCTTCTTTCTCCCTCTTCCCACCCTACAATTTAATAATATATCTACTAGAGATGTCACAACATTTTGAGTATTTCTGAACAGAGGCTGAGCCACAGCAATATCATGAGATACGACACTTTTGTTGTCCCAGATATACACAGGTATTGAGTTAATAACCATTATTGTAGTGGTGCTTGTTATATGTTGTACAGATACATTCTATTTGCATCCATATAATATGCTGTGATAGAAATGATTATTGATCGCAAGCTCGTTGGCTAAACAGATACATTGATCTCCTCAAGACAAAGAAGAATAAGTAACATCATGAAATGAAAATAGTTGACAGAAGGATCTTAGTTCAAGTGTCTTTTTAAAGCTTAGAAGTAGTAGATAAAAAGCAAGATCCAATTCTGCCCACAATGAAAAGTATTCAGACAATGTGGCCTTCTGGCTACTATGACATGAACACCAATTACATGACTTACTTTAACAGGAGATGCAGGTGTAACAGAAGCAATGCCTGTCTGGAAAGTGAAATTACAAAGAAAAAGAATAAAAAATGACTAGATGAGAGAGCTAGGCAAGAGTCAGAAAGATCAAGTTGAGCATTGAAATGAATAAGTGACACTGAACAAAGCACCTCTCCTGAAGATATAAGGACAGGTGGGTTAAAGTGGTAACTGAATGAATTTGGTTTAAAGGGGAAAGGGATGATACACTGACCATTACAAAGGCTTTGGTTTAAGTAAATGAAAACCTATGCAGAAGCTAAGGGTACGAAGCCTGTAAATAGCAGAACACTGTAGAATCAGACTGCAGAGCATTGGCCCTGCACTAGACTGGACCGCCACATATTAACACTTATGGCTCTATAGGATCTATAATTAATCATTATATCAATTGAAATATATTCCTTTGAAATGTGCATACATGAATCTTTAAGAATGAAAATGTCCAAATATTGACCCAAAACTCAAACCTTTTCTGAAATGTATTAACATGTAGTTAACTGTCATGTCATTTTTATTTTTAATTGTGTCTCCATCCATGTCCTAGTTTTGACTCATATCAATGGAAATACCATGAGAGAGGTGGTTTCCTTGGTATTTCCAATCCAGCTGTGTCATAACTATAAAGGGAAGGGGGTAACAGCTGTCCTGTGTACAGTACTATAAAATCCCTCTTGGCCAGAGACTCCAAAATCCTTTTCCCTGTAAAGGGTTAAGAAGCTCAGGTAACCTGGCTGGCATCTGACCCAAAGGACCAATAAGGGGACAAGATACTTTCAAATCTTGGGGGGGAAAGGCTTTTGTTTGTGCTCTTTGTTTGCGTGTTCGTTCGCTCTTGGGACTGAGAGGGACCAGACATCAATCCAGGTTCTCCACATCATTCTAAACAAGTCTCTCCTATTTCAAACTTGTAAGTAAATAGCCAGGCAAGGCATCTTAGTTTTACTTTGTTTTCTCAGCTTGTAAATGTACCTTTTATTAGAGTGTTTATCTTTGTTTGCTGTACTTTGAACCTAAGACTAGAGGGGAGTCCTCTGAGCTCTTTAAGTTTGATTACCCTGTAAAGTTATTTTCCATACTGATTTTACAGAGATGATTTTTACCTTTTTCTTTAATTAAACACCTTCTTTTTAAGAACCTGATTGATTTTTTCCTTGTTTTAGATATAAGGGGGTTGGATCTGTATTCACCAGGAGTTGGTGGGAGAAAGAAGGGGGGATGGTTAATTTCTCCTTGTTTTAAGATCCCAGGGGGGTTGGAACTGTATTCACCAGGAGTTGGTGGGAGGAAGGAGGGGGATGGTTAATTTCTCCTTGTTTTAAGATCCAAGGGGGTTGGATCTGTATTCACCAGTGAATTGGTGAAGGTCTCTCAAGGCTACCCAGGGAAGGAAATTAGCCTTGGGATGGTGGCAGCGGACAAGAGCTAAGCTGGTAGTTAAGCTTAGAAGTTTTCATGCAGGCCCCTACATTTGTACCCTAAAGTTCAAAGTGGGGATACAGCCTTGACAAGCTGAAACCAGGAAGTGGTGATTTATCGGACATTTATATAGCAACTTCCAAAGACTTCAAACTGGTTCACAAACTCTCATATGTTTCATAGGAGAAGAAGCCAACTCCTTAAAAATAAGAAAGGGAAAATATAACAAGTTCGAAGTAAAGAGAAAGGCAGTTGTAAAATGTCTATATTAGGGCTGTAGCTACTTAGCTCTGCCAAATTTAAAGGGTCAGCTACCTCTAATTCATCTCATCTTAAAGCATGCTGAGGGGAAACATCTCTGTAAGAGGGCAGCCCTTTAGCACAGGTGAGAGGGAAAGAGAGTTAGCAATATGGAAGGTGCCATTCCATGCTACTGCTATCATCGCTGGAGATCCCTCAAGGTCGAGGATGATCTCTTTCACAGGTTTTATTTTTCATGGGTCCTTTGGTGACTGAAGAGTCGAATTCTTGAGGCTCATTGGCAGACATTGCAGGTGGTGTTGGAAGAAAGGGTTGGGCCGCGATTGCTGCATGACCATTGTCTTTCCTTCCTTTTCTGGCATTTTTCTGCGACCAGGGCAAGGTGATTTTCCTCAAAAGTGGACGTTCCCTCTCTGACAAGTCTTCACCAGTTATCACTATCCTGGGCTGCTGTCTCCCAGTGTGCAGTGTCGATGCCACATCTCTTGATGTTTATCTTGAGGATGTCTTTAAAGCATTTCTTTTGGCCTCCTTGTTTCCTTTCTCCTTTGGTGAGTTGGGCATACAGCAGTTGTTTTGGTAAGTGTACATCAGGCATGCACACACAGTGGCCGCACCACCTCAGCTGGTGCTGGATAATCAGGGCCTCAACACTGAAGATGTTGGCCTCTGTGAGGACACTGACATTAGTGCGATGATCCTCCCACTTTATGTTGCGGATCTTCTGAAGAAAATGCTGGTGCTGGCATTTCAGGTTTTTTGGGTGTTTTCTGCAGGTCACCCAACTCTCACAGCCATAGAGGAGAGTTGGGATTATCACCACTTTATAAACTAAAAGTTTAGTATGTGTTCTGATGTTGTGATTCTTGAACACCCAGTGAGACAGTCTGCCAAAGGCAAGGCTGGCACAACAAATTCTGTGCTGAATCTCGACGTCTATGTCTGCCCTCTATGAGTGATGGCTGCCAAGATAGGCCAAGTATTCTACATTTTCCAGTTTTTCTTTGTCGATATAGATCTTCCTTGCTGGGTCTGATGATTGACCGGGGTCTGGCTGGTTGATTCAGTAAGATTCTAGTTAGAATCTTCCCAGCAATGGAGAGGAGGGCAATGCCTCGATAGTTGCCACAGTCGGCCCTGTATCCCTTTTTGAAAATGGTGATGATGTTAGCATTATGTAAATTGGCAGGGATTTCTTTGGTGTACCAGATTTTGAGGAACAGCAAATGAAACTTGTTAGTCAGTGTTTCTCCCCCCACTTTCAGTACTTCAGCTGGTATGCCATCAGGACCTGGTGCTTTATTGTTCTCCATTTGTTTAATTGCTTTTCAGACCTCCTCAGGTGTTGGTGGGTTGGCAAGAGTTTCCCAGATTGAGTGCTGAGGGATGGAGTCAATGGTGTCATCAGTCACAGACGATTCTCGATTTAGAAGCTTTTGGTAGTGTTCCTTCCAGTGCTCTTTGATGGATTCATTATCTTTAAGAAAGGTACTACCATCTTCGGATCTCAGACGTATGAGGCCACATGAGCTTGGTCCATATAGGGTCTTTTTCTCACAGAAAAAAATCCACATATCATGACTGTCAGTGAATGTTTGGATTTATTTTGCTTTGTCCTCCCACCATGTGTTTTTGATTTCTCGGATCCTCCTTTGAACTTCAGCTGATGGAAAGCACTCTGCTTCTGACTGGATAGTGGTTGGTTTTGCCAGTCACAGAAAGCTTTTCTATTCTGGTCCAAAAGGACTGTAATCTCAATGTTGTCAAACCAGTCCTGATGGAGTCGGGTACCAAGGCCAATGGATTCCTCGCAAACCTCATCAATCGTCTGTTTTAGGGCTTCCCAGTCTTCTTCGACACTTGTGTTGTCATTTCCAGGTGTGAATATGGCCAGTTTTTCATTGAGGAGTGTTTGGAAGTTCTCTTGGTGCACTGAAGCTTGGTGCACTGATGTTGTATTGCGGTCTGTGTGATTTGGATTGCTTTCTATGTTTTGGTGCAATCCTGATGGACATGACTGACCTTACCAGGCGGTGGTCAGTCCAGCTCCTCTCTTGACACAGGTGATTTGGACATCTCTTAGACCCTATGTTCTTACAGTGACAGTCTAGGAGGTGCCACTGTTTTGAGCGGGGGTGTTGCCAAGTTGTTTCGTACTTGTTGCTTTGTCTGAAGATTGTGTTTGTGATCACAAGGTTGTTCTCTGAACATTTGCTGAGTAGAAGGATGCCATTGGAATTGGTCTTGCCCACTCCTTCCTTCCCAATGGTGCTACTCCATACGTTAGAATCTCAGCCAACTCTTGTGTTAAAGTCCCCTAAGAGGATTATCTTATCTGTTTTTGGAATGGATGACAAAATTTTATCAAGATCAGTGTAGAAGGATTCTGTCTGTTCTTCTTTAGTGTCAAGAGTTGGTGCATATGCACTGATGATAGTGGCAAATGACTTATTGACCAATTGGATGTGGAGGGTCATAAGGTGCTTGTCGATGCTGACGGGGAGCTCATTCAGGTGGTTGACTAGAAGGCTTTTGATTGCAAAGCCAACACTGTGTATTCACCTGTCACTTGCTGGTTTTCCTTTCCAGAAGAAAGTATAACCGCCGCCCTCTTCCCTCAAGTGGCCTTCATCTGCATGTCTTGTTTCACTGAGAGCTGCGTTGTCGATGTTGTACCTCGAGAGTTCTCAGACAACAATTGCTGTTCTGCATTTGGGTCTTTCACTTTTTGATTTCTCTAGTAGGGTATGTACAGTGTAATTATTACTCACTTGGAAAATATCACAAGACTGTGGAATTACACTTTCATTGTTCTAAACATTACAAGGGGTTTTAAATGTCTGGCTGCTTGGCTTTGAATCTTATCTAAAAGACTTCAACTCTAGAAGAACATGTGTCCTGTAAATAGAATAGGCTTCCATTGCAAGATTCAGATCTGGAAGCCCGAAAAGTTCAGGGTAGTTAGGTTTTGGTTCAGTCTATTATGGAACGCTATATGAGGTATTTAGATGTCACTTATTGCCATGATGTCTAATCACCAAGAAAAGGTCCAGTTGTGAAATTCAGATTAAGTGTGCTTTCTGAATCTTCACAATAGCCAGTGGTGTTTTGGTCATCTATGACCATTATCTATTTAATCATAAATTCCAATTCTTAGGCATCTAAGTTTTTGTTTGAGCTCTCCTGTCCAATTATTCTTAAGCTATGAGAGTTGGTAAGCTCACATCTCAGGGCAGTATTACTGCAAGCAAACAGTGTTGAGATTTTCCAAGAAAGATAAGATTAGATAATTGCCATTTTCCTAAAAGACCTTAGAAGTTTGCCCTTCATTAAAACAGCTACCCGGTAGTTAGAGAGTAGGGATTTTTAATGTTTTTTTTTACGTTTTTTTTATTTCTTACTTCCTTTTTAATATCCTACAAAGCAGAGGAAATGAAACCATAATGCAGATACATTAGGTCGTATTGAAAGAGTGAGTTTTAACTTAGAAAAAAAGACTATTATTTTTGTATGGGTGTTTTTGTCAGGATTTTAACAATATGTGCTTGGTTTATATATATTTATGTAGTTTCCATTTCTTTATCTTCATATTTTGTGGGAGGAGTTCCAGGAAGTTCCATCAGGAAAACACCAGTTAAAAATTGGGGGGAGGTTGTTTTCTTTTAGCCCCAAGAGCTCAATTTCCCCTGAATTTTCCATGGTGATTAACTCAGATTTCTGGAGCTGAGGAATAAAAATCAGGTGGCAGAAACCTATAGCCAAACTACCTTGTGCTGTTGTCATGTAAGAGTTCACAAGCATTGTTAGGCTGAGTCAGAATTTGGATGAGAGACCATATTAGACAAGTTAGCTTCCCCTCTACAGTCTCCAAGAAATTGTTGACAAGAGCCCATAGAATCATAGAATCATAGGACTGGAAGAGACCACGACAGGTCCTCTAGTCCATTCCCCTGCACTTGTGGCAGGACAAAGTATTATCTATACCAGTGGTGGGCAACCTGCGGCCTGCGCCACTTCCCACAGCTCCCATTGGCTGGGAACCGCAAACCGCAGCCACTGGGAGCTGCGGGCAGCCATGCCTGTGGATGTTCAATGTAAACAAACTGTCTCGTGGCCCGCCAGTGGATTACCCTGATATGCTGCATGCGTCCCAGAGGCTGCCCACCACTGAGCTAGACCATTCCTGACAGGTGTTTGTTTAACCTGCTCTTAAAAATCTCCAATGATGGAGATTCCATAACCTCCCTAGGCAATTTATTCCAGTGCTTACCCACCCTAACAGTTAGGAAGTTTTTCCTAATGTCCAACCTAAACCTCCCTTGCTGCAATTTAAGCCCATTGCTTCTTGTCCTATCCTCAGAGGATAAGAAGAACATTTTTTCTCTCTCCTTCTTGTAACAACCTTTTATGTACTTGAAAACTGTTATCATATCCCCTCTCAGTCTTCTCTTTTCCAGACTAAACAAACCCAATTTTTTCAATCTTCCCTCACAGGTCATGTTTTCTAGACCTTTAATCATTGTTGTTGCTCTTCTCTGGACTTTCTCCAATTTGTCCACATCTTTCCTGAAATGTGGCACACAGCACTGTACACAATACTCCAGTTGAGGCCTAATCAGCGTGGAGTAGAGCAGAAGAATTACTTCTTGTGTCTTAAAAAAGTATAAAAAAGTATAAGAGAATTCTTTGTGTAAGTGGGGGAATGTCTTGCTGTAAGTTAAAAGCTTGTTAAGCCATAAGAAACAAAGGGTATTTCTACACTGTGGTTGGAGGTGTGGTTGCAGCTTGGGTAGTGTGACAAAGTTCCTCCTCTATCTTGGTGGGTCCTGCGCTTATTGGCGGATTTTCTTGCCTCAGAGATTCACCATGTGGGTTGGGGAACAGCCCAGAGACCTTCCCCTCTGGAAGAACCCACAGTCCGGGTCGATTGGGAGGTTTGGGGGGAACCCGGGCCCGCCCTCTACTCCGGGTTCCAGCCCAGGGCCCTGTGGACTGCAGCTGTCTATAATGCCTCCTGTAACAGCTGCATGACAGCTACAACTCCCTGGGCTACTTCCCCATGGCCTCCTCCAAACACCTTCCTTATTCACAACACAGGACCTTCCTCCTGGTGTCTGATAATGCTTGTGCTCCTCAGTCCTCCAGCAGCACAACCCTCTCACTCTCAGCTCCTTGTGCCTCTTGCTCCCAGCTCCTCACACTCGCACCACAAACTGAAGTGAGCTCCTTTTAAAACCCAGGTGCCCTGATTAGCCTGCCTTAATTGATTCTAGCAGCTTCTTCTTAATTGGTTCCAGGTGTCCTAATTAGCCTGCCTGCCTTAACTGGTTCTAGCAGGTTCCTGATTACTCTAGTGCAGCCCCTGCTCTGGTCACTCAGGGAACAGAAAACTACTCATCCAGTGACCAGTATATTTGCCCTCTACCAGACTCCTGTACCCCACTGGTCTGGGTCTGTCACAGTAGGTATACACACATTAGCTTTAATTGAAGTAGAAGGGCTATAAAATAGAAGTGAATATATCTCAGCATAGACTTCTGCACAGGCTGTACAAATCTTCCTGGAACCCTGAGTATATATTCACATTGCTAACCCAATCTTCACTGGACTTTAGCCATCCTAGCTAGATTAAAGCTAGTGTGGGTATGCACATGTGTTGCAATCACACCTCCAGCTGCAGTGTAGACATACCCAAAGTCATTCTGAGAGGTGTTCTTGAGAGTTTAATGGTGCCCCAGAGTTGCAATTGAGATGAATATTTTCAAATACATTATTAGCTATTTGAAGGAGGAAGTGGGTGATGAGATGGTCGAAGTTGGCTTAGACACTAAATTCCTTTGGCTAGTGAAAAACACAGAGGATTATGAGATATTCCAGATGTGCAAAAACACACGGGAGAACTAGGCAGCATGATGACAGATGAACTCCAACTTGGATAAGTGTGAGATATGCCAATGTGTACTAAGTAGTCTAAACTTCTGGCATACACTGATTAAAACTGACTGTGTCAGAGTCTCTGATGAAAAAGATTTAGGAGTCCCTTTGGATAGTTCAATGAAAAAAGACTTGCAGTGCTCAATGTGCAGTGACAGACTAGGGTGAAGAGATGGGATACTATCTCTCTACCTAAAGGATTCCAGAGATTCTAGTAAGATAAAAATTCTGAGTGGAAAGGATGACACGGTTGAATCTATATGGATACAAATCCCAATTGTAAGAATGTAAATTTATTAGTGGGGCTATGCTACTGGTCTCCTGAGAAAGGAAAAGAAATTGAGTGTACAGTGGTGGAAAAGACCAAAAGGGCAGCAAAATCTAACAAAATGATAACAATGGGAGACTTCAACTACCTGCATATAAACAAGTTAAATGGAACAAACTTTAGTGAAATAATTTCTCAACACTGTAATGGAGTGCTGCTTGGGACAGCCACTGCTAGAGCACACGAGAAGAGAAGCTAATCTTCATTAAGTTTTCAGCAACACACAGGCGATAATTCAAGAAGTGACAGTAACTGAGCCATTAAGTAATAGTGACCACAATATAATTAGGTTCCACATCCAAGGGGCAGAGAAAGGGAGATTACAATAAAATGAGGTTATCAAAAAGGCCCTAAAGTTAAAAATAAAAGAGGTAAAATCCTTAGAGGTGGCATGGATACTTCTTAAAAAGCAGTAATAGTCACAGAAGGCATATGTACCACTGAGCAAAAGAGAACCAGGAAGGCAAAGAGAAAACCTATAATATGGCTAAATGGCAAGGCTATCTGAGAGGGGGAAAAGTCCTTCTAAATTTGGAAATCTGACCCTGGTGAAGTCAATGAACAGGAGCAATAATTGAAACAGGTAATGTGTAAGAGAGAAATTAGAAAGGCCAAACTGGATTTTGAAGAGCAAATAGTTAAAGGTAGGAAGACAAATGATGAGAGAGTCTTTGGGCATGTCTACACTTCGAGCTTGGGAGTGGGGGGTTGTTCCCAGCTCAAGGAGATATACTTGTGCTAGCTCTCATTGGACTAGTCTGCTAATGTAGAATGTAGCCATGACAGCACAAGCTGCAAGAGAAGCTAGCCACCCCAAGTACATACTGTCACGATGTACCTTTCCCCTGGGATGCAGCCTGGAAGCCATTGGAACCATTCAGCTGGGTTGGCCTCCCACACTGCTCGGCTAGTGATACCCAGCCAGCCCCTCGGGGCCCTCTTATCACCCAACATGACAGAAGGTGGTGCTACACACCCAACTGAGTCACCTGAGTGCTTTACCTAAGCCACTCACAGACCAACAATGAAGGCACCCGCCAATTTCCCTGCTCCGCAACCGTGCATCCCTAGTGGAGTATAAACCCAGAATTATACTGTCTTGAACTTCACAGGGTTCTGTACGGTGCAAGCTCATTAGATTAGTCCACTTCCCCCTCGACGTGGGGAAGATATGCAACAGCCCTTGCTAACGGAGCCAAGATTCCCTGACACTGCACTTAAAAACACACTGGTTAAGTTAAAACATAAAGCAAGTTTATTAACTACAGATAAATAGATTTTAAGTGATAGCAAACAGATCAAAGCAGGTTACCTAGGAAATTAAACAGAACCACCATCTAAGATTTATACACACTAGATAGGATTTGAATCAGCAATATCTCACCCTGACTGATGATACAAGCAGTCTTACAGATGCTTGAGGCACAAGCTGCCTCTGCTTTGCAGCTTGGGTTCCCCTCCCCCATTCAAAGTCCCTTTGTCTTCCAGAGGTTCTTTCAGGTGTTGAGTTATGGGGGAGTGAAGACAAGTCATGATGTCACACCCCAGCTTATATAGTTTCTCCATATGGTGGGAACCCCTTTGTTCCAAGCCAGGTTCCCAGCCCAGTTTGTGGAAAAATATAGGTACCAAAATGGAGTTCAGTCGCATGTGGTCTGGTCACATGACCCTGCATGCCTCGCTGAGTCATAGCAGCCATTATTTATAGGCTGGCTGAAATGTGCCCAGGTGAAGACAAGCCCTTTCCATGGCCCATTGTCTTTGCTGATGGGCCATTCCACTTGAATAGGCCATTCATGATGTGCTGGCTAGCCTGAATGCAAATGAACCTTCGGGTATTACCCAGGAGTAAACACGTTTGAAATACAAATACATAATCAATATTCATAACTCCATATACCAAAATGATACATTCATACAAATAGGATAATTATATTTGACAAATCATAACTTTTTCAGAAAAAGCAACAGAGGGTCCTTTGGCACCTTTAAGACTAACAGAAGTATTGGGAGCATAAGCTTTCGTGGGTAAGAACCTCACTTCTTCAGATGCAACCTCACTTTTTACAGATTCAGACTAACACGGCTACCCCTCTGACACTTAACTTTTTCATAGACACCTCACATGACACATTTTGCACAAGATGCATTGTAATTATGTCATAATCATATCATAATCATATCACTATGATGAATATGGGGCAGAGTTTCACATATACCCAACTGAGACCCTACGTACCTATTCAGTGTGGCTGGCCTGTTCTGCTGCTCATGCCTCCAGAGCTACATTCTATTGTTAGTCCACTAGTTCAATGAGAGTTAGTATAAATATGTCCCCTCCAGCTGCAAATCACACTCCAGCTTGAAGTGTAGACATACCTAAACAAGAAGTAGGATGCCGACAAAAGAATCACTGGGCCCATTAGATCACCAAGGGTTAAAGAAAGCAATTAAAAGGATAAGAATATAGCTGAGAAGCTAAATTATTCCTTTGCATCAGTCTTCACCCCAGAGGATGTTGTGTTGATATCTACCTCAGATTTTCTTTTTTTACTGATACTAAAGCTGAGGTAGAAGAGGTGCTAAAACTCATACTGGTAATTTATAAAGCAATCAGTCATGAGGCCCAGATAGTACATCTGGAGTTCAGAAGGAGCTTGAGTATGAAATGACTAAGCTGCTAACAAAAATATGCAATCTAATTAAAAACAGCCACTGTTCCAGAGGATTGGAGGGCAGAAACGGTTGCATCTAGATTTTAAAAAGTCTATAGGGGTGATATGGGGGAATTATCAGCCTTATTTCTGTAGCAGACAAATTGGTTGAAATGACAATTAAAAGCAGAATAACAAAACACCTGCACAATCATGACGTGATGAGTCTAACCAGCACAAATTCTGCAAAGGAAAATGGTGTCTTGCTAATCACTCAAAATTCTTTGAATGTGTCAATAAAGTAGTGGATAAAGGAAAGCCAGTTTACATAATATATTTAATCTTCTAAAAGGCCCTTGACAAAGTCCCACAGAAAAGGCTGCTACAGAAGTTAAGTTGTTCTGAGAGGAGAGTCAAAGTATTGTCATGGATCAAAAGCTGGGTAGGACACAGAAAATGGAGTAGGATTAAATGGAACACTTTTGTCATGGCAAAAGGTTAAGAGCAGGGTGCCTCAAGATTCCATATTATGTCCTGTGTAGTTTAATATATTTATTAATAAGCTGAAAAGGAGGGTGATTAGCAAGATAGCAACTTTTGCAGATGTCACAGAGATAATTAGTTTAGGCAGGACCAGAAAGGATTGTGAGGCTCTTCAAACAGACCTAAACAAGCTAGGTGAATGGATAAGATGATGGCAAATGAAATTCAGTGTTGATGAATGCAAAGCAATGCATATTAGAAGGAAGAAAATTAAACTGCTCATACACCTTACAGAGTTTTTTCTAAACTAACTGCACCAACTCAAAAAAGGGACCTTGGGCATCATTGTAGACCCCCTGGTGAAGACCTCTGCTCAATGTGCTATTACAGTCAAAAAAAGCAAACAAAATGGCATGATGCATAAGATATGGGTGATGAGCAATAGAAAGAGAGAGTTATGATGCCTTTATTTAAATCAATAGTGCAGCCTCACTCACAGTATTGGTGATCCTAACTCAAAAGGGATATTTGCAGAACTAGAGGGGGTTCAGAGAAAAGTGACAAGAATGATCAAGGGCATTAAAAAACTCTTATATAAAGAGAAATTGAAAAGATTGGGACAGTTTACCTTAGAAAATAGATGAATAAGATTGGGCATGGTAAAAGTATATGAAATAATGAATGTTGTAGAGAAGTTAGATCCAGAACCTCTGTTTTCCCTATTTCATAACAGAAGAACAAGGGGACAGTCAAAGAAATTAAAAGGTGGGAAATTCAAAACTGATGAAAGGAAATAATTTTTCACACAACACTTCATTAAGGTGTGGAACTCATTGCCACATGAAGTCATTGAGGGCAAGAATTTAAGGAGACAAAAGGAATTGAACATTTATATGGATAACAAGACAATACAGTTATCATGATTACTGATAATAATTTTGGAAGGGATATTAAACCTTGTGCTTCAAGGTTTAAGCCAGTCTTACGTTTCAGTGTAGCAGTAGGTATTAAAAAGCAAATAGGATACAATGTGAATTTATAAAAGTGGGACAGAAAATAATTCAAAATATAATTAAACAATAATATCACATTCCCTTTCCTATCTGCAAATATACAGATACCATTTTTTAACCAAGTTTTCAAAACTTGGTTTCTAATTCATAGCCATAATATGTGCATAGGTAGTCCTCCTTTGGATGTGCAAACATGTGCCTTTACATGCAAAATATGTAAATACATGCACCGAATAGGCACACGTGATCAGTTAAAAATTTTGCACGTACAAATACCTGTGTAAGCATGCAAAGGTGCTCTTTGTATGTCTACAAAGAGGCAATTTAGGAACCAACCTTTGAAAACTGGACCCATAACGCACTTTTGGATTCTTCCAGATGAAAGGTACTTAGATAAAACCTCAATCCTACAAAATTGCAGGCACATAAGGAGAGCCTAAAGTCCTGATCCCGCAGATGACACTGCAGAAACATAGAAGTCAACCCACACAGAATCACTTGCAGGTTTGGGGCCTAGATGTGCAGTCTGGTGTTGTTACATTCTTCCAGAATGTTTAGTTGAATTCATTTCAGTATTGCTGTTTCTTTAACTATTAGTAAAAGTTTTGAAAATATATCAGTTCAGACTACACTCACAAACAGCATAATGGAATATCAAATCCAAGTCCTGTCAGGGATTTATTGCAGACATAGTAGTGAGCTGAGGGGTGAAAACATTATTTTGAATCTAAAGCATCATTGCTCTGCCTACACAATATGTATCTTTTAATAGAGTAAAGTTCTCTAAATATTGCATCAACTATCGCTGTTTTCATAGCTCCTTGGTTGTCTGAAGCATGGGGTGGAAATGCAAAGATTCATATCAGACTCAGCAAATCCCAATGGGAATTCCAAACCTCAGAGTATTAAGCAAATCTATAGGCTATTATCTAAGGAGCTAGACTTAAAAGCCATTAAAAATATAGTCTGGAGTTTTATCTTTAGTTTTGATATTCAGATTTTCAATATATGTTCTCAGCTTCATGTACATATGATTTTTCTCTTGTCTCTTGTGTGTAAACATACACACAAGCAAACGTGTGCCTGTTGTGAAGAGGTAACTAAATAGAGTTAAGTATTTCGCCATGCCTTATTTCAAGGCCTTTTACTACAGAAAATGTGCCCCATTTAATTGAGTTTATGTGTGTGTACGTGCACGTGTGTGTAAGACAAAAACACAAATGATTTGATGCTGAGCCTTTTTCTCCCTCCCTTGCACGCTTCTCAAGCTGTCTCTAGAGAAATAATGTGGCATTTTTGCCCATTTCTCATTATGGGAATCTAATGAGAACTTTAATTAGTATCATGAATTTTTTCTGTACATCTCAAATTTTACAGTTATCTTTCAGTATTTTTCAGTCCTGTTTCTCCACTATGTCTTGGTCATATTATTTTTCTAAAATGATGTATACAGTGGTGTCTTGACTTGGATTTAATTCAGTTCATTTTATCACCAAAATATCTGTGACTAAAGCAACCAAGAAACCTCAAAAATTGTTATTAATATTCAGATCATCTAGTCATGTAAAGGGATACTTTCTCAGCTACAGCTATTTGTAATTCTTCCAATATTGCGAGTCTATATTCAGCTAATGTATGGAACTCCTATTTAAAGACAACCCCTCCTTTTTTCCTCATTTTTCTCTGTAATTGTCTCCCCTTTCACTTCTGAAATTCCAACTATTTTAGAGGAAATTATTTCCTCCTTTCCCCGAGTTTGAGTCCATGTGGGGCGGAATTTATTTTGAGAACATAATGAAAGCTTTTGCCTACTGCCTTGTGAAATGATTATTGGAACACAGAGCCTGTTCCTGCTGAAGTCAATGAGGCCCAGATCCACAAAGGGACTTAGGTGTAGCAATCCTCAGTGTTGCAGCTCCTAACTTTTAAGTGCCTAGAAAATCACAGGAACAACACTGTAATCCACAAAGCCTGAATTAGGCACCTAGGCTTCCTATACAGTGAATGGAGAGATATAGGTGCCTGAGAATGCAATCCACAAAGCCAGCATGCTAGGTGGAAAACAGCCAAAGGGAGATGCCGATGAGAAGGGTGTGTCCCAAACCCCGCCTCTGGGTCAGAAATAGGCATCTAAGTCTGGGCCGCAGGGAGGCGTATATCTCAGCAGGTGATCCAAGAACTGGGGGAAGATAGGTGCTCTTCCACATAAATTGCATGTGAAGCTGGAAAAGGAAGAGTACTTCACTGGTAACATTTAGCCTAGTGTACTCACTTGGGATATGGGAGATCCTGGGTTTAAATTGCTTCTCTCCCTAATGAGCAGAAGGGATTTGAACAAGGCCCTGCCACTTCATAGCTGAATGCACTGACCACTGGGCTATAGAGTCATTCTTGTTCTATTGCTGACACACATAATATTTAAAGTTGAGAAATTTAAGGTGACCTGCATTAAAGCATCCCATAGATCAGTGGTCAAAGCACTTCTCTTGAAAGGTAGTAGATCCCTGTTCAAGTTCCTTCTTCTCAGCAGGCAGGGGGTGGGATATGAACATTGGGTCTTCTACCTCCCAGATGAATACCCTAACCACTGGACTAAAGGTTATGAGGGAGGCCCTGGTTCTCTCCCACTCCTGGCTCTTTTGTGTGGCATTAAGCAGCCTGTTTTGTGTGAAGTTAGGCAGCCTCTGAGCAGGCCCTGCACGCAAATTAGGTGGAGGAATGCCCCTCGTTTGTGGCTTGCTCTTGGTCTCAGGTGGGTGATAGATTTCCATATGCTTAGCATGAGGGCTCCACCTTCATAGGTGAAATTTCTCTCTTAAAGACAGGTAGTAAGGTCAGTGGACCCTGGGACTCAAGAGACCTGGGTTCTATTCTGGGATTACCATTGCTCTACCAAATGACCTCGGGTAAGTTACGTCACTTTTCTATGTATAAGAAATAGGTATTACTGCATTAAGCATTGCTATGAAGACTCAGGAAGATTTTTGATCTTGTCCATACCAGGCAAACTATGTATATGCACTGCAACCATTACTGGAATGTATAGGTCATATTCATCACAAAATAAAAAACATGACCAGTAAGGCCATGTAAAGCAGTATAGTGGAACACTCTGTTAATGCTTTATTGTGTTTTTATGAACTCTGTGGCCCATCTTCAACAGGGAGGCTGGCAAATAGAGAAGACACATCAAAGGTGGGAATTAAAGGATTCTTTTAATCAAACTTGTTCAATTTATTAAGATGGTGAATTCTGTATATAAAGTATGAAATCCTTAGCACATTATAATCCTTAAAGTACAAAGGAATCTTCTGGACCTGAGGCTTAGCTTCATCTTAAAATAGTCCAATAGTCCTGTTGTTTCCTGAAACATTGAGATTGTGTGATTTTTGTGGACTCTTAACACCAAAACTGCAAGGGGGAGGGGCAGAAGAGTTTACAAGCAAGTTGGTAATGTGTGGTTTTCTTTAGCACAGTTCACTGGAAATGAAGATGTCTACGTTGTATTCCCACATCAATGGTCAGCCCCTAAAGCCTGATGTACACTGAAAAAGTTATACCAGTATAACTATATTGATCATGTTTTTAAAAATATAAGCCCTAGTGTGCACAGAGATATAGTGACATAAAGGTTATACAGATGTAAGTGTGTCCACTCTAGGGGAAGGTTTGCTACTTTAACTTTACCAGTGTAGTTATAGCAGCAAAACATTCTATTATAGACTAACTCTAAGTCACCATATAACTTTGGACAAGTCACTTAAAGTACCTTTGGGTTGTGGGTATTTATATGGTATAATAATTATTTCAAAGGGATGTTCATGGTGCTCAATCATTGTTTTCAAAGCACATTAAGATGTTCAAATGAAAGGCAATACATACAACTATTAGTATTGTGGGTTTTAAATTTGAAATATTCTGTCTTATTTTTTAAATATAATCATTATCTCCTGCAAATGTAAACAAACTTGTTTGTCTGAGTGATTTGCTGAACAAGAAGCAGGACTGAGTGGACTTATAGTCTCTGAAGTTTTATATTGTTTTGTATTTGAGTGCAGTTATGTAACAAAAAAAATCTGCATTTGTAAATTTCACTTTCGTGACAAAGAGATTGCATTACAGTACTTGTATGAGATGAATTGAAAAATACTATATCTTTTGTTTATCATTTTTACAGTGCAAATATTTGTAATAAAAAATAATATACACTTTGATTTCAGTTACAACACAGAATACCATATATATATATATATAAAAATGTAGAAAAACATCCAAAATATTTAATAAATTTCAATTGGTATTCTATTGTTTAACAGTGTGATTAAAACTGTGATTAATCGCAATTAATTTTTTTGAGTTAGTAGTGTGAGTTAACTGTGATTAATCTATAGCCCTACTTTCTATTATGTCTTTGTTGTTCTATGTACAGAATCCTCGTCAAACAGGGCTATCAGTGGAGTAACTTACATTAGCACACAATTCACTTGAAGGGAAAAAATAAGTAAAGGTAAATGTTCATTGATAACTGGAGAAATGGTCTGAAATAAATAGGATGAAATTCGTAAATACAAATGCTAAGTACTCCATAAAGGGAAATGAGTGCCTAGAAAGGAGTACTGCAGAAAAGGATCTGGGGGTCATAGTGGATAAAAAATGGAATGTGAGTCAGCAATGTAACATTATTGTTAAAAAGCTATCATTCTGGGGTGTATTAGCAGAAACGTTGTAAGGAAGGTGCGAGAAGTCATTTTTTTCACTGTACTCAGCACTAATAAGGCCTCAATGGGAGTGCTATGTCCAGTTCTGGGCAACCCACTTTAGAAAGATGTGGACAAATTGGAGAAAGCCCAGAGGAGAGCAACAAAAATGATTAAAGTTCTGAAAAACAAGTCCTACAAGGAAAGATTGAAAAAAATGGGTTTATTTCAGTCTGGAGAAGAGAAGACTGAGGGGAGGGGACATGATAATAGACTTCAAGTATGTAGAAGGTTGTTATAAAGAGGAGGGTGTTAAATTGTTCTCCTTATCCACTGAGGACAGGACAAGAAGTAATGGGCTTGATTTGCAGCAAGGCAGATTTAGGGTAGACATTAGAAAAAGCTTCCTAAGTGTAAGGGTAGTTCAACAATAGAACAAATTAGCTAGGGAGGTTGTGGAATCTCCATCACTGGAGATTTTTAAGAACAAGTTAGACAAACACCTGTCTCCGTGCAGGTGTTTGGACTAGATAACCTATTGAGGTCCCTTCCAGTTGTACATTTCTATGATTTCTGTGCTTCAATTATTTCTCTTCAAATATTTCAATTCTTTGTTTACTACATTTTGCTTTTAAATTGATCAAATTATATTCTGTAAATAGGAACAGTCTGGAGGGTTTAGGATTTGAAAATTTGGATTATTATGATAGCTCTTAAGTGACTGGAGAACCCCAGAAATTAGAGATTGTAAAAAGGTATTAGGTCATGTAGTCGGTCTTCCTACTAATGCCCGATTATTTCCAATGGTGAATTTTCTATTGTTTTGTTGAGTTTAGGGCTTGCTGTCCCAAAATATTCCACCATATTCTGCCAGAGACTATTTCACTGCCTGCAACATTTTGCTGTCAGAATTTCATAAGAACATAAGAATGGTCATACTGGGTCAGACCAAAGGTCCATCTAGCCTAGTATCCTGTCTTCCGACAGTGGCCAATGCCAGATACCTCAGAGGGAATGAACAGAACAGGTAATCATCAAGTGATCCTTTCCCTGTCGCTCATTCCCAGCTTCTGGC
Source organism: Trachemys scripta elegans (assembly GCF_013100865.1). Classification (NCBI taxonomy): domain Eukaryota; kingdom Metazoa; phylum Chordata; order Testudines; family Emydidae; genus Trachemys; species Trachemys scripta. Next base: position 49,616,385 of record NC_048299.1, read on the forward strand.
AAACAGAGGCTAGGGACATCACCCCTACCCATCCTGGCTAATAGCCATTGAAATCCCATTTTTCCTCTCTACCACCAAAAGTAATTCTTCTTCCTCTTGATATTTGCACCCTTCCCTATTTGTAGACAACTATATCCTCAAATTCTTAGCCAAACTAAATATTTAGTTATTTAATCATTCCTTATAAATCAATCTTTTCAGCCCCCTTAATAAAACATTCTCCCTGCATTTTGTCAAATATCTTTCTTATAACAAGGTGCAAAGAACTGAATGCAATATTCCAGATTTGACTGTACCAGAGCCATATAGGGCCTGATCTAAAAAGCCCACTGAAGTCATTGAAAAGACTCCCAATGAGCTATTGACCAGGCCCATATAGAACAAAGTCCTTCTCCCTTCAATAATACTTCATTGACACAGGATAAAACCAGAGAGCATATCACCTTCCACAACATGATGCTTTTTGCAGCCAAAAGCTTTATTGGCCCTTTTTTGCATTCTTACTGCACTATGATCTCATTACTAAACTATGGTTCTTATCACATTAAGGTCTCCTTTGTCACATCTGCCTTCCAGGATTCTCCCTCCTATTGCATACATATATTTTTAGATTATTTTTCCTCAGATGTGTTACCCTGAACATTTCCAAGTTGAATCTCCTGTTGTTATTTTCTACCCTCCCCCTCCCCACCCCCCTGCAACATACACACACACACTGTAAGTCCCTTTCTCTGCCTTCACTGATACTCACAACCTTTCACAATGATCAGGAGGGCTATACTGTGATATTGCTTTATAAAGTATTCAACAAAAATCACAGTCAATTATTATACAATTTATTAGCCTTTAGGAACCATTTTTAGGCTTTTGTGTTCTTTATGACATTCCATAATTCACTGACTTTTAACATTTCCCTCCTGAAGGAATTTGGTGTACTCGACAGGAAGCCTTAATTGTTTCAGAAGAATCCATAGAGCTAAAATGCTGGTTCTAATAGGAGTCAGATTTTACAATGAGAAAGTTGAAATGTTGCAGGGAGAAAACTGCTCATTATTAAAGAAATGTCTGAATCCCAAAGGGTCTGTATTTCACTGCAAAAATAATATTGTTGAGGAAGAAAAGTGGTAATTTATTCAATATTAATCCCCCAAATGTTAAATGTTCAGTAGAGTGAATAAACGGGGACAAGAAAATACTTTTTGTTATTTTCCTAACACTAAACATGCTAGTCTCCCAGCTTTATACTGTTACAGGAGTTGTTCTACCTTAATTAAGGCCTTGATCCTGCAAAGACTTGTGTACGTGTTCAGCTTTATGCCTGTATTAACTTTACGTACAGTGAGTAGTCCCATTGACTTCAGTGGAAACACTCTCTGTGTGTTAAGTCTTTGCAGGATCGGGGCTTCTATTTTTATTTGGAGTGAAACCATACAGGCCTATTTATGATCTAATTTATACTGTCTAATCTAGATATAAAATGCCAAAGAGTTTAAATAGTTATAGGTGCCCCATTCTATATTATACTTTAAATAAAATAAATAACAATAGCAATTCCTGATTACAATGTAATATGTAATATTAACATTCAGAAGGTCATTTAAAGGGAAAAGTGGCACATTTTGATATTTTTGGAAGTTCTACTGGTAGTGCACACTAGAAGATGCTAATTGTTAGGGTATGTCTACAGCACAATTGAAGGTGTTATTACATCACAGGTAAGCATATTCCCTCCAGTTTTAATCTAGCTAGCACGGGCAACATTGGTAGTGAGGACATGGCAATATGGCATAGCCACCCCCATACAAGTCTGCTAGAGACTCTGGGTACATATCAGCTTGCTAGACCTGTGTGTGTATATGTCTACCAGCTCTACAATTATGCCTTCATTTGAAGTGTACCTTCTGAAAGCATTGGACTAATGAGAATCCATCTTGCCCTTAAAAGAAGTCATAGAAAGAGGTCTGCCAGAGATATTGGGTGACTTTAAAAAAAAAAAAAAGTCTTCATCCACATATTCTTTTTAATTAAACATTTTAGTCTAGAATCCCTCTCTTCCTCTATTACACTGCATTATGGAATAAATTTACTTAAATGCAAATCATAAGGTGAAATTCGCCCTTGCAGACAGTACTTTTTTGCATCAGCAGAACAGACAATGAGAAATTTCATTTCTTGTTTGTTACCCTGACCTCCCATACCCTTTTCTCCTGCCAGCTTGTTTGTATTATCCATTATTGTTATTTCTCTTGTCTTTTATGCCTCATCTACACTTAGGCCAGCATGTAGAATACAGGCGCTACATGCTGTGAAAGCAGACTGTGTCCACACTTGTCACTGCAGTGTGTAACTACACCAAAAAGGTTCTGGCAGGGGGAAGGCAAGAAGGAAAAGCTCTATCAGCAGGGAGGCAGTGGGACACTGTGGCATTCTGTACCTCAAAGTAGCACCCTGGAACCCCCATATTCACCACTGTGATATTATTATGATATGTTTTGTACAAAGTATGCCTTGTGAGGTATCGTTTTAAAATTCTTTTTCTGCCAACCAATAATAACCTGTTGGATTGTGCTACTAAAAATATCTGTGTAGAGGTAAGATGCACTGCTTTGGCATGTAGGGAACCATATCGGGTATATATCCTACGGCAGTGGTTCTCAACCAGGGTTCCGGAGCCCCATGGGGGCCGCGGGTAGGTTTTGGGGGGGCACCAAGCAGGAGTAGAAAGACGAAGCCCCTCCACATGGGGCTGAAGCCCAGGACCCTGAGCACCGCCACCCAGGGCTAAAGCTGAAGCCTGAGCAATGTAGTTTTGGTATAGAGACCCAGGCAACTGCCCCACTTGCTACCCTCTAATGTCAGCCCTGGCTGTTATATGCAGAAAACCAGTTATTGAGGCACAAGTGGGCTGTGGAGTTTTATAGCATGTTGGGGAGACCTCAGAAAGAAAAAGGTTGAGAAACTCTGCCCTAAGGTGCAGGCATGTAGGGCATTCTACTCGCGTAAGCCCGGCCTCACCATCTATATCTGTGCTAGCTGGAGTGCAATGCTTGTACTCTACGTACTGCCACAAGTGTAGACATATCTTTAGAAAGTAAATTCTTTGGGGCACAGAGAAACTGTCATTTACTGTAAATTTGTACAGTGTTCAGCACAATGGGGTCTTGGCCTGGTTAAGGCCCCCAGGTGCTTCCACAATGTGAAATAATTAGAGAGTGGCAGATGCTAGGACCCTGCATGGAGATTCCATGCAGTTCTGATGAGTCATCTTAATGTCCGGTTGAACTCTACATAGAGAAACAAACATATTTGCTCAGTCACTTTGAGGTTAGATCAGAGCCTTTCTCAGAGGCAGAGGGAAATTAGGAAAGTGGGAGGTTGTTCACAGAAAACCCAGGAGCAGTCCAGCTGACAGAGGATTTTTATGCTGATGTTTGTGTTTTTGCAAACCCCAGAGCTGGAATACTGAGAGGGATGGAACTCTCATGAATTAAAATGTTGATTAGTTGGATTTTGTCTATATTCTGATTGTATAAATATTAATTGATTGTTACTATGACTGTACATGGCATAGGGCATAGGAATTACACACAATATGCCCTAGAGTAAGTGGGACACCTTGAGTTTACAGGTAGTGGACTGCTTTGGGAGGGGAGATTCAAGTTCATCAAGAGACAAAAATATCAGAAGGCTTCTAACCATCTGAGGACTGAAGATATGGAACAGCCTTCCAAGGGGAGTAATAAGGGAAGGGGGCAACAAACCTAACTGGCTTCAAGACTGAGCTTGATCATTTTATGAAGGGGATGGTATGATGAGACTGGCTACAATGGCATGAACCTGATCTGTGACCACTAGCAGCAAATATGTCCAACAGCGGGGAATAGGATACTAGATGGGGAGGGCTCTGAGTTACTAGAAAGAATTCTTTCCCAGGTGTCTGGCTAGTGGGTCTTGCCCACATGTTCTGGGTCTAACTGATCAGCATATTTAGGCTTGGGAAGGAATTTTCCTATGGATCAGATTGGCAGAAACCCTGGGGGGGTTTCGTCTTCCTCCCTAGCATAGGGCACAGGTTACTTGCAGATTTAAACTAGTGTAAATGGTGAATTATCTATAACTTGAAGTCTTTAAATCATGATTTGAGTACATCAGTAACTCATCCAGAGGTTATGGGTCTATTACAGGATTGGGTGGGTGAGGTTCTGTGGCCTGCGATGTGCAGGAGGTCAGACTAGATTATCATGATGGTCCCTTATGACCTTGAAGTCCATGAGGCTAACCCAGGTATCAGACACTCTCTCCAAGGATCCTGTTTTGTCTGGGTTCCCCACCTGGCAATTCTGAACCCTGTGTGGAGGACCAGACTTAACTGTGGTGCTGCAGAACTCACTTTGCAGTGGGGCCTGACTAGACCAGCAGCAGTAGCGCAGAACTAACTTCACAACACCTAGCAGGTGGTGGCAGCAGCAGGCCAGAGCTGACTTCACTGTGCCCCAACAGGCAGGGTGGTGCAGAGCTGATGTCACAGCAAGGATCTAATAGTCTAGCACCAGCAGAATTAGTGTTACAGAACTAGACCAGGCAGCTGCACATTGGAGGGGACATGGTGGTGCAGAGTTCTCTAGACAGGCAGAGGAGAGCCACCTATGATGCCCCCCTGAGTACCACTTTATTTGTGCCTGGGACTTGCCAGAGCTGAGCCCTGGCACCTCTAGACTTGGCAATTCATAGCCCTGGCACCTCTGGGCTTGCTACATCAGTTACAAATGTAAAAAAAAAATGGTTGAGCCCCGGCACCTCTTTAATTACAAATTAAGCACCAGCTGAGTCTAATTGAAAATTGGGATTTAGGTGGGTGGGGATGTTTGTGACTAGAGCTCTGGACCTCAAGAAGCTGCAGAATTAATACACTGAAACTATGCTGTTGGCCACACTCCTGATACACTGATTGGTTTTTGCTCATTTTTTATATGTAAATGTATATGTGGTTGTCATCCTTCTTGTGTTTTTCCTCCTTTTCCCTCAAGTGAAAGGTGTTCTTCATTCCCTGTTTCCAAAGATTCTCAGTGTTTGGGAATGGGGAAGAACCTCTGCAAAAGTGACCAGAGAGATTATATGTTAATTTCCCAGTGCCAAAAGTTGGAGTACGGCTATGGGTGGGGGGTTGAACCAGTGTTCCATAGTTTTAGAAAAGGACCTCTATGCAAATTGAACCTAATCCTGGTCACTGCCATTGGCACCCAGCAAAAGCTTACATATGCACTAACAATAAAGGCAAATCCCAGGACAGGAGTAAAGCTGGACAGTATCTGGTATTTGTATATTCTGTTCAGGACAGATTGGAAATTCCACCTGCTTACATCAGTCCCTTACTTGCAATGGCAAAACCTATTGAGTTGGGTAGGCAGTCTGATAGATCATTCACCTGTTTTTAGTAGTACATCACTCCCTTCTCCTCTCCCAGTGCAGTAAGATCCAATATTTCCTACGCTCCAGTGATGTCAGCCTTTCAAAATTTGGGGGTACTCTGGGATTGCCCAAAACTATATCCCGGAGTGAACTTGTAAATCCTGAGGCTCATTAGATTTCCACACTCACATTGGCAGGAGCTGCTAATCACATGAGGAAAGCAGAAAGGCTTCCAGATGTATATGCTCACTCTAAGCCAAGGGGGGCTGCGGGAAGCAGTGCAGGCTGAGGGATATGCTGGCCGCTGTTTCCCGCAGCCCCCATTGGTCTGGAACGGCGAACCATGGCCAGTGGGAGCTGCAATCGGCCGAACCTATGGACGCTGCGGGTAAACAAACCATCCCGGCCCGCCAGCGGCTTTCCCTGATTGGCTGCGTGCCAAAGGTTGCCAGTTCCTGGTCTAGATTGTGACTTTAATCACAGTAGCCCTGAGAAAAACTGCAATTCAGAGACATCTCTGAGTGGCAATTCCCTCCCCGTTTCCCTTTGCCCTTAGAGAGGAATAAGTTACTTCCCCACTTTGTATGGAACAAACTTGCTCCTCTCCTCTTCACCCAACTGCGTGGCCAGGCCTCCTCCCTCTCTCTACCCACTCATTTTCAGTGGGGAGTATTGAATGAGTAGTCCTTTCTCTCCTTTCTGTGGCAAAGTGGCAAGCTGAACAGGGCTGAGCAGGGTTGTAAGGCCCACCCTTTACTCTCAGTGTGGCAATGTAAAGACTGTTTGAAAAAAGCTGGTGAAATTTCCAAATTTTGACTTTGAGATCATTTATTGTTGTTGTTGAAAAATTAAATGTGATCCTTTCTCCCTCCCCCCAAAAAATTTATCAAAACATTTTAGGTTTTTCACTCTCTTTCGCTCTACTTGTGAACGTCTTAAAATATTGTGTGTTCATGAAAGTGAAGGACTAAATAATACTCCCTAAAGCCACAAAAAATAGAGATAAATACTTGGGTAATCTGCCACATATATGCCAGTGCATCAGTTCTAACCCATATTGACTCTACTATTTCAGTCCAAGGTCTGCCTTGATCTACCAGTCTCACCAAATTTAAAGAGTCTTGGCCACTAACACAGAATCCAAGAAATTTGAAATGGAATTATGAGTCTGACATTCAATATAGGATTGTTTCCTACAATATATTAAATTTGTTGCACAGTCTAGTTTTAAAGTCACTTCATTTTGCAGTGAAAACTCCAAGATCACTTTATGCTGTTTAGAGAGAGCTTTGTCCTTCAATAGATGTTAAAAGTAGGGGCACACTTGATTTAGGGCTACATTTTCAAAGGCATTTTTAAAATTGCATGCACAAGTTTTTCATGAATAAAATTGTGCCTGCAATTTAAGAGACCAGGTTGAAGCCCATTTCCAGAATTGGCCTTTATAATTCAAATAAGCATATCCAAACCCTGCTCTTATTGAGATGACACAGATATGAGAAGTCTTGAATAAGAAAAACATAGCAAGTCAGAAATACTGTACGTTATTAACTCAAGGCCATATACTGCACTTTATCATCTTCATCCTCCCACTGAAGCCAACTGGAGTTGAGGCATGAACGCAAATTAAGGTTGATTTAAGGTTCTAAATCTTTCTTTGGCGAGTCCTATTAAAATAAAGTAGCAGAACTTGGAAGTGGCTCCTTAATTGATCTTTGCAAATTATCTAGATTAATGGCAGTAACTAGACTAATTGAACATTTGGATTGTAAAGCCATTGACTATAGCTGTTCAATAAATCTACTGATAACCAGCCAGAATCTGAGGATGTAGAAAGCAGTGAAAGGGGCTTTTGAAATACTGAAGTTGAAAGTGGGAAGAGTCCTTTATAGAGAGCTAGACATATGATTAACAGAACAAAAGGATTATCTTGCATAGAGTGCTGCATTTCAACACTGAGGGGAAAACTGGCACATCAAATTTGTACGACAAAAGAAAAAAGGTTTATCAGTACTTAAAACAAATTATATAACAACTAATGTCAATGCTTGGAGAAACTACAGTGATTAAAAAAAATGAAGTCAAAGCCAAAAGAATGGCCTAGTTCAGCCATCAGATGAAACGTTCAGAGGAATTAAAAGGGCAAAAGAGCAACCAAAATAATAAAGCAGCCCTCATTCTCCTCTTCATAGAGGCCAAAGGAAGGTATATCACAGCTCTGGAGCAATCTGTTTATTATTTCTAATATAAAGTGCCCTCCCCCCTGATATATATATATATAATCCCATTAGTGTCACCCTTAATCACTGAGCAATATCACACTCCTTGACCTATTGAACTGATCGTAGTTATCAATCGATCGTAGAGATAGGATTCAGCATAAAGAGTGCCAATAACCTTGAAAATGTAAACCCACTGGCTTGATTGTCACTGACTATCCTCATGATTGCCAGCTATTCACAATCACTTTACAGCCCTCCAGGGAAAAGTGCTATGTCCATAATGTCCTGCTTTCTAGCATGGTCAGGCAGCTGAGAGTATCTCCCTTGTGAGTATGTTGCAGCCTCTGTATTACAGGAATCAGAGTGAGACCAGGGATACAACCTTTAAAGCTCAACTCTCTTTATTAGATACATAATGAGATGGGTCCTACAGACCCAGAGTGTGCCCAGATCTCTCACAATGGGAGTACCTCTGGTGATTACAAATGACACAGTCTACTACATCTCCCTTTCTTCATTCTTAAAATCCCTCCCTAATAAATAATATCTCAAACAAGCAATGTCGTCATAACCAGGCCTGAAGCATGAGAAGATTATTGAAGAACTACTGAATGCTTGCTGTTTAATCTTCATCTTTGAAGAGGTTGTTAACATTTAACCAGTTGGAGTTCAATCTTTACCATTGGCTCAGTCTTCTTCTGAATGTAGTCCCTGTATAAAATTGCTTGCAGTGTTTTTGTATCTGTGTTGATGCCATGATTTTAGAAAGACAATGTGGGTGTGGTAATATCTTTGACTTATCTTTCATTCTGTTGATGAAAAAGACAAGCTTTAGAGCATCACAGCGCACTTCTTCAGGGCCTCGACAGTTTGTCTCTTTCACCAACAGAAGCTGGTCTTATAAAAGATATTACCTCATCCACCTTGCCCTCCTGTATAAAATTATCAGACAAGTCTCAGTATTGTGCTGTCGTGCGCACCTGATGTTCATTTCTTGTGAATTTACTTTCTGATGATTCTGATGCAACCTGTCTCTCATAAGATGTTGATGTTGATTCCGCTTCCTGCCCTTGTGAATTTTCTGATTTAGATGTCTGTTGAGTATTTGTTGTTGGCATTGTATAGTCAGATCTCAGGTGCCTTCTATTATGCCTGTGCCTTTCTCCTATAGGTATCTCAATGTGATATGACTGTGGCTCCAAACCTGTAGCTAACTTTGCTGGTTTACCAACCTTGTGTTGCTTCCCTGCATACTGGAGCTCAGTGATGGAGCACAAACAATGACTTAGCTATCTGGTCAAAGTATTTCTTTTGTCTTTCCTGTAGCTACTTTAATCTGGTGTGAGCCCTCGGAGACTTGTATTTTGGGTTGTAGCAGTTCATGTGAGGATGGAAGAGTCATTCTCAATGTCCTGCCATTACCAGCTGTGCAGGACAGTATTCCATACCTGTCAATGGTGTGTTTCTTAACTCCAGTAGAGCTAAGTAGGTATCTCTACCTGAGGCAGGTATTATGTGAAACACTTGATTTTATCATCTAAATGATAAAATTCCATTTTTAGACACCATTCCATTAGATTGTGGGTATCCAGGTCTGGGACTGAATTTCATTCCCCAATATCTCATACAGAGTTACCCATTTCTCTGCTTGTAGATGAAACTTGATCACTCACTAACTCTTTAGGATGCCATGTCTTGCAAATACAGCTTTTATTTAGCAATAATGGAATATGTTGACTTATCAGGCAGACTCAGAACTTCTGGAAATTTGGGAAAGCAGTCCTCTAGTAGTAGATGTGAGTATCTGCCAAATTAAAAAAATATATATCTGTAGCTATCTTGTCCCATGGTAAATCAGAAATCTCAAAATATCATAATTAATTTTTGCAGTTACTTGGCTTACGTTTCTGACATACTCTGCATCTCTCTGTAAGGTGTTCTATGTGTTGGGTCATACCAGGTCAGTGCATTATCTACCTCACTTAAACTTTTCTTCTCATGCAAACAGTTAAGTATTTCCTGCTTTGTATTGTTAAGAATAATTATCTTGTCACCAGCCATTAACAAACTTTGTTGTAATGAAATACAGTAACTCCTCACTTAAAGTCATCCTGGTTAACATTGTTTCGTTGTTATGTTGCTGATAAATTAGAGAACATGCTCATTTAAAGTTGCGCAATGCTCCCTTATAACATTGTTTGGCAGCTGCCTGCTTTGTCCACTGTTTGCAGAAAGAGCAGCCCATTGGAGCTAGCTGGTGGGGGCTTGGAATCAGGGTGGACTGGCAGCCCCTCCTATCAACTCCCCGCTCCCCTAAGTTCCCTGTGCAGCAGCCCCCCAGCAGGCTATCAATTGCCAGCAGTTCAGCTGTCCCTCCCCACACTGCCATGTGCTGCTCCTGCCCTCTGCCTTGGAGCTGTTCCCAGGAGCCTCCTGCTTGCTGTGCGGGGGAGGGAAGAGGGGGAGCTAATCTCCTATTCCTGACCCCGCTTACCCCATCTCCATAGAGCAGGGGGAGACACGACAAGGCTCAGGATGGAGGGAGCTTGCTGGGAGCAGTTGCTGTCTCAACTTGCTGATTTACTTAAAAAGGCAATCTACTTAGAGTTGGGTCAGTGTACTTAAAGGGGCAATGCACGTCTCTCTCTCTCTCACACACACAGGGTGTGTGTCTCTGTCTTGGTCTGCCATGCTGTCTCCCCTCCCTCCATTTGTGCTGCCTTGTAGAGTGTGAGGCTACATTAACAATGTGTTAACCCTTGAGGGCTCAGCCGAATGCTAGTTCATCATTTAGCAGTAAGTTATTCCCTGGGAAATATCCTACTCTCTTCCACCCTCTGACTTCACCACCTCAACCAAGCTTCACAATCAGCACTGCTGTGTATAGTATTAAATTATTTGTTTAAAACTTATACTGTGTGTGTGTGTATATATATATATATATATATATATATATATATATATATATAGTCTTTTGTCAGGTGAAAAAAAATTCCCTGGAACCTAACCCCCCTCAACCACATCAACACTTTACTCTTTGGCTCTTCATGCACCCTACCCCCTCCTCATTAGTAGTAGGACTTTATTTTTGTTATTATCCTTTGATGTGAGAGGGAATTTAGGATGTGCAAAAAAGGCAGGATTGTATTTATGATAAGGTCCAGAAAGAGCAATTGTGAAAGTTGCTCAGGATTTGTGCCCAAATATCCTCAGCTCCAGCTCTCCCTTTCATAACTGCCTAGACTTTCCTGGTACATGCTGATATGTTAGAAGGCCAGAAGATCATTTACACACCAGTTATTAAAGAGGTGGGTAATTCACCTCGGTTACACATCAAGTACACAGAAATCTAAGTTCCACCTCCCACATGGGATGGTGGAATAAGCCAACAGGATGTCAGATGATTTGTTTTTCAGCTGACCTGGCTGTCTCTGCAGAGGGACCTTGGAATGGAGTGCATTTCATAACTAATGCAGTTGATCTCAAGCCTGGGGTTTTACTTAAAACTTGTTTATGCGAGAACAAGGGTATTCACTGATACAATGCAAAATAAATGTCCTCTGGTATTTGAAAGTAGCCTGAGTTTTGTGATTGATTTATTACCATCATTTTACTGGGACTGGATTTAAATCATCAGAAGAAGTTCGCTGATAAGGAAAGAAACATGGGACTATATTCTAGTCTTAACTGACTGACTGTTATGATCCAAATAAGGCTGATTTACGTGTCAGCATCTGTATAGTAGATGCTGAAGCACTCCAATATACTTGCTTTTTCACTGCAAAATTGTAGTGCTCCATTTATCTTCCCCAGATGGTCATAACTACTGTAGCATACATCGTATCGACTATTTTTGACTTCAAATGCATCTTCTTAAGCTGAATGACACCATACTCCAAGGACATGGGATCTGAACACATGTTCTCTTCTGCTTCAAAAACAAACCAGTGGGGAAAAAAAGCTGTTAATAATCCAATATTTAAAGCTTTGCTTTTCTCTTCTTGTAAGCAAATAAAGCAGGTGGAGAAATTGCATGTATTTTCTGAATAGTACAGTTTGGTCATGGAGTAAGGTTACTTAATACACATTAAACATGAGACAGAGACAAAGCTGTTGCCAATTCCCTTCAGAGTCTCTTACTATGGCAACCCAGAGAGATAAAGATGAAAAGAATTCACTATCTTTTTGCTTTTTGCTCTACCAGTCTATATGCAGGCTGTGTTTAAACACTTTCAATTAAAGCATCTTGACAGGTATTTGGAAACTTGAAGGAGAAAAAAGAAAGTGAGGTTTTAAAGATTACCAGAGGTGTAAAATATGAGCCAGATTGTTTTTCCATCATCTTTTCTGCCGTTACTTTTCTGATCATTCTTTTGTATCCATTAATATTTTGGTATTTAGCATGTTGGTTACAGTAGGTGGGTGTTAATTGGTTCTTTGGCATGTTATGCCAAGATTAACCTGATTAATTAAAACAGGAAGCACCATCCCTGAAGTAGCATGCCTAGTGCACTGGTGTTGATGCCTCAGGTTCAGTATATAATGAGACTTCTAGCTGCAGGCAAAGGAGACTGCATGCGTTCCTGTCTCTGGCATGGAACAGAATTAAGCATTAACTCTGTAGCAGACCCCTGCTTATCAGCAACCTTGCTATTACTACACCGACCCTGATGTGCATAAGCAATATTTTCATCCACTTCCCAAGAGATTTATCTGGCTGTTGAAGTAGAAAATGAATATTTTACAGTTCACTTGTCTGATCAATTACCTACAAGCTGCTTCAGTATTTTATAGCCAGTGGGAGAGCTGTGTAGGTGATGATAGAGAAATCTGGAGGGAATCTGTTAGCCAACTACAAAAAAGAGAATAAAACTGTGAATGAGCCATCAGTAACACTCTTTTGTTCATAAAGGTCTAGGCAGAAATTACAGTGTAACCAATTAAAGTACACAAATGATAATCAGCAGAATGTGAATTCCAGAGGTGAGGAAATTTGACTGCTTGATTGGAGGATAATGAAGTGCGGAATGGTTCAGAGCCTACCCGTTCCCAGTGAAACATCTCCCTCAGTACTTTATTTGCCATTTTTGTCTTTTAGATAATTGGAAGAAAATCTTGTCTGAAGACACATCAGGAATTAAAACAACTAACGAAAGTTAAATTGTGTATACTTGATAGATACAGTGCTACCATTCTCAGTGCAGCAAGTTTCAACATCACAAATTCCTTGGGATTTATTTTAATAGGAAAAGTACATGTAGGCAATTCAGTTTAAAAATATTATATATTCCATGCTGGATAACTTAGTGAAATATCTCTCAAAACGCATTTGATATGAATTATGTTTTTCTCTCTAAATCTACAATTGAAATTATCAGAATGTGTTATTTACAATTCAGTAACATTTTGAAATAATAATTTGGAATAGCTAAACGCATAGAGAAGTTTCTTGTTTTATCCACTATCTGTGTATTTGGTTGCCAGTACAAAACACTGCCAGTTTGTTTAGCCCAAAAGTATTAAAGATATCAGTCTCAAACTTACAGACCACTCTGTAAGAAGGTTAATTTCATGTTTCTAGCGAGCAAATAAAGTTTGATTTGGTTAGTGATAACAACAAATGGCATTTGGAGAAAAATGAATTTAAGACTTTCAACACAGAGTACGAGAATGAGGACTGATTTTTGCTGCAAATATTCTACAATATTATCAAGACTGAAACATTTAAATTGATACTGTTGACTTACTGTTGAATATTGACTTCATATTAAGCAATTAATCAATTGCAGTAGCTTATGAATTATGATATACAATGCTTTTATACTTTGTGAAAGTATAGGTTTTCCAGAATGTAAAGATTTTGGTGATTGTACACTTCATTGTTTCAGCACCGGAGCTCATCAAATAAAGGGAAAGTATATTTGAACATGTTTGTAAAAGCTGTCTCACAATTTGATCTGTTTGTATTTGTGCCCTTTCGGTTAATTTTTCCATTAACCTTCCAATGGCTGCTTTGTGTTCATATCAAGGTTGATAATAACTGCAGCAAACCCTGGCACTAGCCAGGTGTTGGTCACTTAGGCCTTGACCCACTGAGTTGATCCACATGGGCAGACCAATGAACAGCTTCATTGGCTTCATTGGCTTCTACACAGAACAACGTCTAGCATTTTGGCCTTCTCAGAATTGCTTATTGGATTCACCAGCAATAGGGGCTTGGAGAATCAGGTGTATTCTTCTTTCCTGAGTGTGGGGATTTACAGTTTTAAAGCAAACTCGTTTATAGTTAAAGAGCAAATACTTAAGTATTAACTTATAACATTGTAAGTGAGATTAATACATGCAGCAATTTACAAGCATTTCATAGAATCTAAACACTAAACACATCTTTATAAATCTAATACCTATTTTAACAATGCTGGCACAAAGTTGAGCCGGACTGGTTTCCAACTATGCATTCATCAGTGTTCTGTGAGACCTAGGGGCCTTGGCATGAGCTGGCACCTGGTCTGCCAGCTTCACAGTTAGCTCCATGACATGAGTGATATTCAAAGAGAATCATCTCCAACACCTATTTAGCATATGTTGTCATAAGGATCAGTGTCCATTCCACTGATCTTCCAAAGCCTGGTGTATCAAGGTCCCGTGTATTCCATGTTTACCCAGCCAGCCCAGCCACACAACAAAATTCAATTCAAAAGCAGAATGCCTCAAATACATTGATTTAAATTACAACACAGGACACAAAGTGTACAGTGCTCATTTTATATATACCACCAAAAAAGAAAATCAACTTTCTGTTGGAGGCATCTGACTCAGATGATGAAAATGAATGTGTGTCGGTCTGTTCTGCTTTGAATAGTTATCAACCCATCATCAGCATGGAAGTACGTCCTCTGGAATGGTGGCCAAAGCATGAAGGGGCATATGAATGTTTAGCATATCTGGCACGTAAATACCTTGCAATGCTGGCTATAAAAGTGTCATGTGAACACCTATTCTCATTTTCAGGTGACATTGTAAATAAGAAGCAGGCAGCATTATCGCCCATAAATGTAAACAAACTTGTTTCTCTTAGTAATTGGCTGAACAAGGAGTAGGACTGAGTGGACTTGTAGGCTCTAAAGTTTTACATTGTTTTGGTTTTGAGTGCAGTTGTGTAGCAAAAAAATCTACATTTGTAAGTTGCACTTTCATGATAAAGAGATTGTACAACAGTGCTTGTATGAGATGAACTGAAAAATACTTTTTCTTTTGTTTATCTTTTTTACAGTATAAATATTTGTAATAATAATAATATAAAGTGAGCACTGTACAGTTTGTATTCTGTGTTGTAATTGTAATCAATATATTTGAAAATATAGAAAAACATCCAAAAATGTTGATAATGCATTTAAATTGGGATTTTATTATTGTTTAACAGTGTGATTAAAACTATGATTAATCAAGTTAATTTGTTTTGAGTTAATCACTTGACTTAACTGTGATTGACAGCCCTAAAAAAGACACAGACACCAAACAGTGCACAATGAAGACAACAAGGTACCCAAGCTGTAAATATGGAACACAACTTTCACACATGCTCAAATCCATGGAGTCATCCCAAATACCAGGCAAGATGGGAGAGAAAGATCCCTGCTACTGAGACTACAGAGCAGGTAAAGGACTCCTCTGTAGAGTTCATTATGACCCAATAACTGAAATATTTCTCTGTAGTCTCCACACATGGGAAAGGAGCCCTAAAAGATCTGCACAGTTGCGAAGCTATGGTTATACCTCCATCCTCTGGGGAGCCCTTATGAAGATGCTCATGTAAGGCAGGAAGAGTGCATCACCTATATCCTCTCCATCACCCTAAATTCATCCTCCCTGCCCCTTGTGCAGTAGTTCCGCTGCCAGGGAGACCTCTTTCAATATATAGGTGGAGGCTGAACTTCCTTCATAATGCCTAAAGAACAAAATTGTATTTTAAAAGAAATCCTGCATGAAGCAAGATTCACCTTGAACTGCAGGCAGAGCCCAGCACAGTCCTAAGCCCGAAGCAAGAAATAAATCTATTTAGGTTATTTTATAAGACTACAATAAAAGCAAAATTGGACCAAAAACACTTCTTCAGCTGTAGTGGACAATAGGGTATAGCAACTGAAAGTCAGCTTTGATTTGAGTAACAATACATTACCGATTGCCTGATCTTTTTTTCTATTGCCATCAATAGCAAAACTCCTGTTGCATGACAGCTTCAACGGGAACAGGAGCAGACCCATAGAGTGAGATGTCTAGGAATCCTTGTGTGAAAATCTCATGGATAAATAGTAAAGAGTTATTTACATTTTTAGGCATTCGTGTTAACTAAGGATAGTGTCATTATTTGCTATGGTGGTTTGTATGGAAGAAGGAAGTGAATCAAAGGACTCAACAGTAATCTGTTTTAGGTATAAGGCCCATCATATGAAGCATATGACATCTGTTGGTAGCTATAAACAGAAGTTCCTGCCATAAAATATATTGGCAGTAAAGCTTTCCGGAGGATGACAGTCCATTGCAGGACAACTTTCAAGATTTCAACATTTGTTTTTTGTTCATCATTGGAACAAAACCAAAACTTTTTAAATATTTCCATGAAATGGAATAGTGCCAAACTAGCTGTTTTCAGATGAAAAAGCTCAGGTTTTCAATTCAGATCCTTCTCTCGCTTTCTGTTCAAAAGTGAACAAAAACATTTTACGTTTCTGTAAAATCTTTCAACTTCAGCAAAATTTCATTTCCCCCTAAGTGTCCTGACCAGCTCTAATTGCCCGTATGGCACCCCACTAAGCTGTGAATAATCCATACAAACAAAGTGTATTTATTTGTGGAGAAAAATCAACAGAGAAGCTTCTTTTCAAATTTCAGTGGAAACAAACTGTGGCAAATGGATGATGCTACTGTGGTGGGTCCCATGCTTTCCCTTAGTGTGATGGGTCAGGGTGCCTCCTCTTACCCCTATTATTGGGTGTTGTGGGCTCTGCTCATGCCCCCATGGGGGAGGGAGAGGATGGGGAAAGGACCCAGGTCCACCCCCTACTCCAGGTCCCAGCCCCTTCAGCGTTGCGGGCTGCTTACCCTCTTTCTGCTTGGGCAGGGTTTCCTTTCCCTTGGTACTCTGGTCTTCTGGGTAACAACAGTACTCCTCCAACTCTAGTCAACTCTCCTTCCCCTCCCCTGTGTGTCTGAAACAGGATTTTTTTTTTTATTATGTCTTAGGCAGGGCCTTAATTGGCTCCAGGTTCTCCAATTAACATGTAGTAACCTTTCCCCAGTCCACAGGGAATAAGGCTCCGCCTGCCCACTTCCTGGATAACTCTCCTGCTGGCCCTGCAAAACACAGACAATCTCTGAAGAAGATGACCTATGCAGATGGCAACTGTGAATCTTTAGTACTTTGCAAATCAAATTGAATATTGAGAATTACATTGACCTGAGATCTGGGACTTGATATTTTCAGTGCTCCACCAGTTTCAGAAAAACACCCTTAGACTGAGGGACCGGGGACAATCACTATAAGTGTTGATATTTCATGAGCTATCAAGCTGGGCTCTCACTAGGAAGGAACATCTCTGATGGACATTCCGCAACTTTCTCAAGATCAACAGTGAAATGAAAACAAAGGGAGTTCTGTGCTGAAAGCTTTGCCCTCTCTGGCTCCCCTCCTGTTTCTGACTGGCACAGAGAATTCAGAGGTGGAATTGAGGAAGGAATGGGAGGCACCAGAGAGGATAAACCCTCAAAATTGCAGAAATGCTCTGTCATTGAGGCTGATGCCACCAGGCCTTGTAAACTGCACACATAGAAACTGCCCTCCACACCTCAAAACCCCCTTCTATGATAACATGGTTTGCTGCACATAGCTACCACTGGCCCTTCACCCACCAGAGCAGTAGGGAGAGAAACATGGAAGCAATCCATGGAGATTTGTAATTGAGGGAATACATCTTTGAAGATGGGAAAGTGGAGGACATACAGGGAAGATTGGAAGCACAGAGTCTGAGGGTGACAGTGTATGTGGAGATGGGAAAGTAATGAGTGGTCTAGAGAAGATGGAGCACAGACAGTGGATTTCAACATGTTCGTAAAAAAGACAACAAGATAGAAATATTAATTTAAATCTTGTCATTGTAAATTTATTAGAAATTTGACTATTGGGTAGACAAACACCTGCAGGATCAGTTACAGATGCTCAGAAAAATTCTGATAAAACATATTTTGGTCAGAATTTTCCAATTCCTCAAAGTCAAAATGTTGTGCAAAGATATTTCAATTTCACCTAAATTCTGACAGAACAAGGCAAGGGTCTGGTGGAAATCTGCATGCTAGCTCACCAGCCTGCCAGGCTGCCTTGGAATTAGAGAACCCAAGACATCCAAGGTCCACATCTCCAGGTCTGCCAGCCAGGAAGAATGCCTAGTTCTCTCCATGGTGAATTTCTAAAGTTTTGATTTTCATTCCAAGTTAGAACTTTCAAACTAAGCAACTAAAAATTAAGTCCCGACCCAGTAAAAATGTGTTTCAAGAAAGTTTACTGCCAATCGCTTTAATAATACAAAATGTAGGTGACGAGGTTTTTTTACTTCACTGTAAGTATCCATGATCTTTGCACTTGAGATGTTCCACAACGGTATCTTCCAGAGATGCTCCAACTGCAGCTACAAGCACTGTTCTAGCAAATCTGGCTCCAGTCATGCCCTTTACCTTCTCAGCTCTGACTTTTCTTCACTTGCACCATTCTTGAACTCCCAGGAGACATTTTCTCTGCAGCAGAAAAAAGGATATGATGATGGTAATAATTATCTTCATACTTCTGGCATTCAGATAATGGATGAGATGAGAATATGAGCTGGCTTGTTCTAGCAAGGATTTTTAATAAATCTATATTTTTGGGGGTAGTACCATATTACTGGAAAATAGCTAAGATCGTATCTATATTTAAGAAAGTGTAAAAAGTAATCTGAGCAATCTGTTAGTCTGACCATAGTAATATATAAGGTTTTAGAGAAAATTGTGAAGAAAAGAAGAATTACATTACAGAGGTGAAGGGGATGTTTATGGTTTACCACAGATAGATCATACCAGACTAACCTGATCTCCTTCTTTGAGAAAATAACTAGTTCAGGGAAGTGCAGTAGACCTAATACGTTCGGACTTCAATAAGCATTTGACACATTACCACATGGGAAATTATTAGAGAAGATGGGGATGAGTACAAGCACTGGAAGGTGGATAAGGAACTGGGTTAACAGAGAGATGGTAACAGATGTGCTGAAAGGTGAATTATCAGATTAGAGAGAGGTTATTAGCAGAGGTTATTAGAGAGGTTATTCCTCAAGCATTGGTCTTGGGACCGATCTTGTTCAATATCGTTATTAATGACCTTGGCACAAAAAGTAGGAGTCCAATGAATTTTGATGATGATACAAAGTTGGGAGGCACCATCAATAGAGAGAGAGGATAAGAACAGGAAGATCTGGAGACTGGAGTGACACAAATAGGATGAAATTCAAAAGTACAAAGTGTAGGGTCATGCTTCTCATTTAGAAAAGACAGAGGAGGAGAAAGATCTGAGGAGGCAGGGGTTGATCACAGAATGACTATGAGCCACTAATATGGTGTGGCTGTGAAAAAGGCAAAAGCAATCATAGGATGTGTTAAGTGAGGCACTTCCAGTAGAGACAGAGAAGTATTAATGTCATTGTATAAGGCATAATTAAGACCCCATTTGGAATCGTGGTCACCCATGTTCAAGAAAGATTAATTTGAACTGGAACACAGGTGCAGAGAAGAGCTCCTAGTATGATCAGGGGAATTGAGGGCCTATTACACAAGAGGAGACTAGAAGATCTTGGCTTGTTTAGAGTTGGGAAAAAAGGCTGAGAGGGATATGATTACTCTTTATTAATACATTTGGGGGCATGGTAAATACCAGGGAGGGTGAAGAGCTATTTAAGCTAAAGGATAATCTTGGCACAAGAACAAATGGATATAAACTGGCCATGAACAAATTCAGGATGGAAATTAGAAGGTTTCTAATTGTCAAAGGGGAGAGCTTCTGGAACAACCTCCATTAGGAGTTTTAAGAGAACTGGAAAAATGTATCAGTTTAATTATATGATGGAGCTGCTTGTGATGGTGGGGCTGAATTCAACAGCCCCAGGGCTCACTTCTTGTTCATATCTTATGTTCCTAAAGCTCATGTTTCCGGGTTTCAGTTGGCCATTGGCAGGAGTCAGGAAGGGATTTTTCTCCCTAACCTATTCTGAGGAGTTTTTTTTAATCTCCTTCCTCTGAAGCATAGGGATGGCCATGGCTGTAGATGGACACTGGGCAGGGTGGGCCAGTGCTCTCAGGTGCTAGGCTGGCTGGGTCTTGCTTACTTGTTTAATGTTTCACTGATTGCCATATGCGGGGATGAGAAGGAATTTTCTCCTAGGTCAGATTGGCAGTGCCCTGGGGGAGGGTGGGGGGTTACCGTCCTCTGCTGTGGTGGGTGCATGTTACTTGCCAGGATTATATCAGTATATCTCAGTTTATGAATTCCTTGCCATTGCAGGGACCTTGAGCACTGGTACACCTTGGTCTGTCCTATTCTCTGCCTTTGGCACATAATAGTCTTGTCTCCCATGACTCTCATTTACTTTGATCTCATTTTGGTTGTTGGATTTAATGTGCAGGTGCTGGGTGGTGTTGGTGGCCTGTGATATACTGGAGGTCAGATTAGATTATCTAGTGGTCTTTTCTGGCCTCAAACTCTATGACTCTTCCACTCTGGAAGAGAGAGACATGAAGAACTGCACATCCTGGTCTCTGCTTCCAGCAATGACATGGCATTACATCAATTCAGTATCCTGTCCAGTGTTTGCAAAACCAGAGCTTTGAAATTTATTGGTTTCCAGCATCCAAGAAAATATAAGAATTCAAATACCAATTCAGACTAGTGATGCAAGTAGTCCAATATCCTGTCTCCAACAGTACCAGATGTAAGAGACATTGTAGTAGACAGTTGTTGACAATTTCCTATGCGAAATTTCTTCCTAATTTTCATCAGTTAAATAGCTTGCCCATGCCCTAAGTATAACCCTTCTTTAAATAGAGAAAGAAAACAATCCCTTATTTTGTGGCAGGCCTTTGAACTGGACTGTATGAATTTGGCAGAATATGTAGTAAACTCCTTCAGCCACGTGTCTGTTTTTATTATAACAAGGGGCTCTTACACTAGATGGTAACCAGTATGGTTATGCTATTGCTGAATATTGAGTTCCAGGATAATCAGATCCTTATTTCAGCAGAGAGAACAGTACATATTCTCAGTGCAGCTCCAACCGTGCTCAGATTTCAACCCATATCTAGATCTACTGTCACAGAAATCGTCAACCCTGTTGCAAAGTAGCCATTCTCATTATACACATCACCAGCAGACATGCTTTCTGTGGTGCAAAGTGGCATTGACATACAACACATTTTGATCATCCTTATCTCAATATAATAGAAAACTCAGGCCATCCATCCTCCATTGACCAACTACTGCCCTGCATGGAGCCAATGTTGCACATTTGGTGGCATCATTATACCCCTAGCTAGTTCCTGTTGACTTTATTAATAAAATAAATACTACAACTCCTGGTTTAACCTCCTTTCACTGCCAATTAGTACATGACTCTTTCCCACTTTTAGTGGCCTTTGGTGGCAAAAGCTTCTCTCTTTAGTGCCTAGAATACATACCGTGTTTTCAGAAATTTCCTTTCAGCACAGTCATGGGTCAACTGCCGGGTTATAGCAAATCTCCAACTTGAGCCAAAGAAGGACTTCACCTCCCACACTAATATGAAATCAGTGATTCTGTCTGCATTCGCCTATATAGTTGCATGGCATGGAACTAATATTCTTGGGAACTGGCTTTTTTAAAGCTGTCAGGTTCTGACTGGCAGATACTAAGAACACCAACATTGCTAGAGCTGAGTGAGTAATTCCCAACAAATAATGTAGCCAATGAATTTAGATCCTTTCTCTGCTCACTGAATAACCAAGCTGTTACTTCCTCCAGTTTATTTGTTGTTTGGGGAGAGAGGGTTGTTCATTTGTCTTTGGGTTGTTTTTTTTTGGTTGGGGTTCTTTTTGTTTTTATGAACAACTGTTGTTAACTCTCTTGATTGATATGCATACAGTATTTGATTAGTCATTACTGAGTTGTTTGTCTTCCCTCACTGGATGAGTGTGCAAAGATTTTCTGTGCACCTACTTACCATTTTCACAAATTCTTGCATATTCAATTTTTAAATTCCCTTCCCACAAACATTCATACCAGTAAAATTCAGGTACACAAATATTAATGTAAAGTGAGCACAAAAAAGGTCTGTCTATGTCTGAATTCAAGTAATTTAAAAATTCAAAATAATATGAGAGGCAGAATGGTTTAGCGGACATCATAATAGATTGGGAGTCAGGACCCTAGGATCTATTCCTGATCTGCTTGTGTGACCTTAGGCAAATCATTTCACCAGTTGGTATTTCTGCTTCTCATCCCACCTTTTGTTTGTCTTTTTTACTTCGATTGTAAGCTCTTGGTGCCGGTGCCTTTGTGTACAATGTAATTATACAGTGCCTAGCACAGCTGAGTCCTAAACTCAGCACTACTTTAAAACAAATAACAACACTGTGCGGAAAATATTTTTCAGTATTCACTCAGGTTGTTTATACCTCAGATACACTCTACAATGTCTGATTGGATTCACCTTGTGATCCACAAACCAGTCTCTATTGAGCTCCTACACTTCTAAAATCTTGACACTATTGAACCAAATCAAGCTCCACCTTGGTTTTTGCAGCTGACAGGGGCAACAAAAGTCACAAAGCTCCACAAGGAGTTAATATCACCAGATAAACACATTTAGCACATCAGAAGAACTGACTTTTCAATTTGCTGCTTCTGTCCACCTTTTGAAACAGCATCTGGCACAAGAATACATAGAGTTTACCTTTGCTCATCACATCTGGAACCTTAATGCTTTTGCTTCCTGCTGAGGGCTTTTGTATTCTGAATGAATGTTGTATGGATTGAGTTTCGCATCCAGTTTCCGTTAGAAAATTATTACCTCCATTCTGGCTGTCATCCCAGGAATGTTACTGTATCTTGATGACATCAGTGTACATGTCCTCTCCATATCTGTCCAAGATTAGACTCTGACAGGTATTTCAACACCTCTTTTAGCTTCTGGAAAAATATTTACAACCTGCATGCGTGAGGGTCAGTCAGGATGATTGTGGTGATTTCTTCTAGCCTATGAATCTGTGACTCTGTGAATCAATGAATGTCCCTGATCATTTCATTCTTTATGGACCATGGGGAGAACCAGAAGCTCTACATTGCCCTCAATATGCTCAAAACATTTGCAGCTCTACACTAAGGCCTTGGCTACACTTACCCGCTAGTTCGACAGCTGGAAATCGAACTTCTGGGTTCGACTTATCGCGTCTAGTCTGGACGCGATAAGTCGAACCCGGAAGTGCTCGCCGTCGACTGCGGTACTCCAGCTCGCCGAGAGGAGTACCGCGGAGTCGACGGGGGAGCCTGCCTGCCGCGTGTGGACCAAGGTAAGTTCGAACTAATTCGAACTAAGGTACTTCGAACTTCAGCTACGTTATTCACGTAGCTGAAGTTGCGTACCTTAGTTCGAATTAGGGGGGTAGTGTAGACCTGGCCTAAGACAATGACTATAATTAATCTCATGCTTGAGGCACCTGTAGGGATTAGGAAGGATTTTTTTCCCTGATGCAGTTGGCTAGATGCATTCCGTTTGTTTGTGCCTTTCTCTGAAGCATCAGAAAATGTCCATACCTGGAGATGGAACACTGGAAACGGGATGGGCTCACATGCTCTGGGTTATAATGTTCACCAGATTTGGGATCCCCCAGGTCAGACTGATAGGAACCTTTGGGCTTTTGCCTTCCTCTGCAGCATGGAGCATGGATTGTGTGCCAGGAGCCTCTGGTCATGTCTCACCTAAACAATCCCCTGCCATGTAGGAGCTTCAAACATTGACGGTGTCTCCTATTCCCTCTGTGATACACAAGAGTTTAGTCTTCTGTGGACTGACATGCTTTGGTCTAACTAGAGTTATAGGGCTAAATATAGGGGAAATTTAATGGTCTATCATACACAGGAGGTCAGACTAGGTGACCTAATGGTCCCTACTTGCCTTAAACTAGATGAAACTCTAAAATGTTCAAGATATCAAAATCATTTTCAACTTGAGGTATTTGGGGCTGCCAAAATGTACCTTGTTGGTTTCCATGATTTGGAATAAAACCCCTGTACTATGGTCTCCAAGTTCTTCTGGCTCTGACCACTCAAGAGACCACAGCCCAACTCCTTTATTTCCTTGGCACAGAATCAATTAACTTTATTTTATTCCTTCCTATGCTGACATCACCCTTCCTCTGAAAACATGGCTGAAAGAGGACCGACTCTCCTGGACTTTGGATTCTTCTTTATACACAGGCAAGTCAAACTTTCAAGCACAAGTCACCATCAGAATCTTTTCAGACAATTTAACATAGATGTCCCTACCTGTTGTGATGATGCATCTTTAGGCAGCCACAGAGCATGAGCTGCCTCACCATAAATCTCTTAAGAGCAGTAAGAAGTTGCTGCCTAGGAGAGGAGGTTAGATAAATTGATGCCATGTTGAGAAACTCTAGCCCTGAGTTTCCTCTACATGTAATCTGTGCTCTAATATAGTGGAGAGCAGCAGCCTGAAATAAATGATTGTGGTTCCCTGACCCTTGGCCACCCAATCCGGGTGGAAGTAAGAGCAGCAGGAGGTCTGATCTAACTTCTGCCACTAGTATAAAAAGTATAATGTGTAGTGGAACTCTGAACCACCATACCTCTTCCTGATTATGCCCCTGATGTTTCTCCTCCTTCTCTTCATGTCAGGGGATTCTCAACTAGCACAGGAAGCTGTGAAGCAAAGGGAATTACCTACCAGCTTATAGTCTCATGGTGTTCCATAGCAGACACATCATCAGGTTAATTAGTGAAAACAGATTTTGGGTTGAAAGTAAAGATGTCCCTAACCTGGGGGTTATAGACAATCACAGGCCTTGTTAAAGCAACTGGATGTGCTTGGCACCTTTCATTCAGACTAATAAAGAAGTAATCAAGGTCCTTTATGGAGTAAAATAGCTAGAGACAGTGGAAGCTACCACACAAGGCCAATCAACTGACGTGCCATGTGGACCCAGAGTTTTCCTTGGGGACTGGCTGCAATTGCAGTGGCTGGGGCATTGTTGGTTGTAGCTTTGTGTTTATCTGTGTTAGTATGCATCACAGGCAAAATGTTACCAGAAAGTAAGAGAAAGCTGGCAGAAAGTCAGAGAGGCAGTTATGAGTGTGTTGCTGAAAGGGAGAAGAGACAGAGCTCCTGGGGGTGCAGGATTGGCTGGGGAGACAGGCTTTGAAAATGTGACCTAGAAAACTGCCTCCTATTATTTGTTCCTACTATGTTCAGGGAAACGGGACTTTTGTAAATTCTTTGCAATACAACCTCAGAGTTACGAACACCTCAGGAATGGGGTTGTTCGTAACTCTTAAATGTTCGTAAGTCTGAACAATGCATAATGGTTGCTCGTTTGAAGGTTTAAAACTGAACATAGATTTAATACCATTTTGAAACTTCACTATGCAGGAGAAAATGCTGCTTTCCCTTTACTTTTTTAGTAGTTTATGTTTAACACAGCACCGTACTGTATTTGCCTTTTTTTTTTTTTTTGGTCTCTGCTGCTGCCTGATTGTGTACTTCCGGTTCCAAATGAGTTGTGTGGTTGGCCGGTCAGTTCATAACTCTGAGGTTCTACTATATATAAATAAAGAAGATCACACCAAAGAAATACCTGACTCGTTTCATCAATTTCCCCTGCTAGTGGAAACAACAAAGCAAGGTCCCAAATATTGAATAACTGCTTGCGTCAAGAGGCAACACATCCTTAACTATGAAATGACTACTGCCAGCAGTAAAAGCCAAAATCAATCTATTGCCACTGAATCTAGAGAGAAGAGCCTGCCAAATTAGCATCGATTTAAAATGAGAAATATTGCCAGGGTACTTAAACATCAAGAACAACATGGGATGTTTGTGGGATAAATGTCACGTGAGCCCTGATCTTTGCAGAAGGACAAAAATGTGCATCTCTGTTGTTCCATCCATTCAACCACCTGAACAGTCACAGTATGATGTTTTCATATTATCACCTTCCTCCTCATTTCATTCAAGAATTAAAGTCTGATCAATATCATCGTAACATAGCTCTGACACACAGGAGTGCTATTAAAAGACTGATTTTTATTTGCTGGCTCCAGTCAGCTGCCCATGGGTCAAGAATGAAATGTTAATATACCTCTTCCACAGGGGTCAATATCCAGTGGATAATGTTATAAAGAGGAAATCATCTAACTCTTTGAAACTATGGAATCACTCAGCACTAGTGAGGTTGTAACTGGAGCTATAAATGTTCTGAAGCCCTCTAAACTAATTCATTCTGACTTAGCAGCACTTTGAGGAGCTTGAGATTCTTGATCAATATTTGCTGGCAGGTTTCGGGGAAGATGACATTTACTTAGTAACAGTAGAGACTTTATACTGTATACTTTACCTATTGAAAGTGCTTGTAACTGTGCAATAATGTTTGCCCTTACAATAATTTCAAAATAATGTTGACCATGGAAAATGAGAAAAGCAAGTAGCGACAGCCATACAATCATAATTCGGGTGCAGATTATATTCACAGTAGGAAAATGAGAAAAGCAAGTAGCGACAGCCATACAATCATAATTCGGGTGCAGATTATATTCACAGTAGGAAAATGAGAAGAGAGTAATATTCTCTGTAACACCCTCAGTATTTACACTTTGCATTCTGTTTCCTGTGCCTGTATTTCTTTGGTAGTCTGAGCGTTCGTGAACTATATTCAAAAATGTCAAAGCACACAAGTTTAAAAATTCATATGTTGTGATATATGCTCTGCACAATAATGCATATAATGTTTGTAACTCCCATTATCATTAATTATAGCCCAGAGAGCCCTTTCTGTGTATAAATCTATCTTTATGTAGCTTTGTATTTTTGTTGGATGCCAAATGACCCTCAGAAATTCACCCCGTGTTTCCCCTTTTCCTCAGCAATACACACTATCCTGGGACTCAGAAAGGGTGGTGACATCAGAGTCTCTACAGCAGCTCTGCAACAGCAAAGGATTCCCTTACACAGGAAAATTCCTTCCCTGGCCAGATCCCCACTGGGCTTATGACCATGTTGTACCAGCAGACTTGTAAAAAACAAATACAGCTGAAAAGCGGGGCTACTATATTCTTCCCCGAATAGTATATTAAATTGAATTAGACGGATTTTAGAAACCCCAAATTTTAGGGATTAAACATCTACCAATATGTGGTACCATTATGGCCGTCATCACCACAGTATCTGAGCCCCTCATAATCTTTAATGTATTTATTCTAACAGGGCAGTGCTGTTATCCCTATTTTACAGGGGATACTGAGGCACAGAAAAACTAAATGATTTGTCACAGAGGAAGCCTGTGATGGAACAAGGAATTGAACACAGGTCTCCCAAGCTAGTGCTCTAACCACTGGACCATACTTCCTCTGGCATTAGTTAGTCTCTCTGAAATTTCAGAACCAGAGTTTGAAAATTTGAACAGTGAGAAATATCAAGCTCTCTACAGAAGGAAGATATTTCCTATGTTGTCTATGTTTTGACCATAAAGCTTCTGAGTTCTGATAGTTAATAACTTTCTCTTGTAATCTCATGAAAAATGAGGTCACTCATTTTAGATACACACCTGCACACAAAGCACCATTACAAAATATGCCTTTTATCTTCTCTATAATCAAGCCACTGTTGTTATATATAGTTACACTGATATTGTTCTGAGAAATGAATAAGGTTATGAGCATTTACCAAACATTTTTCAAACCATACTTTCACCAGCACTAAATGAACTCCAGTGACAGATTTTTTTCACTGATGTCTTTCCCTAGATACCTCTAGCTATAATTAGTCACTGAAAATTGTTTCTCTGTATGCCCGGAAGATGTTATATACCCCAGTCATAGTTCTTTTTCCTTGTTAGAAAAAGTTTCAACTGATATAATCTCAGTAACCTAATGACCAGAAACCCATTCAGCACCATCATGACTGCTATCCTTCTCAAAAAAGGCTATAATTGAGGCCAAATTATTAGTACTTAAATACATAAAGGTACCTGTAAAACTAAGGCACAAATTGTAAGCATGGAAAACTTGTGTTCATGGAATTTTGCTAACTGCTTGCATTGTCATAAATAGAACCCAATATTTTATTTTAATAAGCACTTTTTGTTCCTATGCAGTTATAAAACTAATAAGCCACAAAACATGATAGAATCAAAGTCATGAATTTGAGAACCTTTTACAGTTACACTGCACCTCATTTCCAGTCACTTGTTAATGTTAGATGCAGTTATTTGATCTTTGCAAATCTGATAGAAAATGCGGAATCAGTTTTACATATTTTTAAAGGAAACAGAATCATTTTGGAGTGAACTGTGAAGGCCATGCAAACAAAATTGTTACAATGATTCTTCCTTCCCTTAATTACTGAGGTTTTCTAGTGCTTTAGACACATATAATACTAAGTTTTTATATAGGGTGAAATCCTGACCCCACTGAAATCAATAGCAAAATACCTACTGACTTCAATGGGGCCAGAATTTCACCTATTGTGTGTTTCTTCCAGAGACCTTTGAGAAGCTTTACAAAGAAGAGTACAGAGTGGGAAACTTAGGAAAAAAAGATGTGAAGTGACTTTCCTAAGATCACAGAATCATCTAGTGGCAGAGCCAAGCAAGGAAATCACATGTCCCGAGTCCTAGTCTAGTGCCCTATCCACAGATCTGCCAAAAGGTGAATTCTGCATTTTTACTTACAGTAGGAATCCTCACAAATGTTGAATTTCAGGTTCGGCTCACATGTGCATCTAATGTTTCTCCAAAATATTCAAACCTCTTCAGTATTGCAAAAATTGACTGAAAGTCTGACAAGTAAGACCTTTCTTGTTACATTTCTGGTAGCTCCTTCCTTCAGGCAGGCAGACAGTAAATGTGAGGGCAAAATTTTGTCTGTATCTTCTTGCAATCCTTTTGGAGTTCTGAAACGCATAGCTACACACACATTAAAAATAAGTGGGAAAATGGAATCCTCACATCTCAGAATCTTCAAAAACTTCAGTTTAGGCTCACTTCTAAAAATTCTATCATAGAAATGTTTTCTGAGTAGTTGTATTATTACTGTTTGTTGCAATTTTTTTTAAACTAAGGCAATAGAGTTTATAATCCAGACTGTAACCCCCTTTACTCATATTGGTGAACAGTTGCTCACACAAATAAAAAAATAAAGACATGATCGAAGTCTTGTATTTAGTAGTATTAAAATGTATATTGTTTGCTTGCCCCCAACTTATCAAGAGATCCAGATTGCTTTATATCAGTGACCTGTCCTCTTCATTATTTACCACTCCACCAAGTTTTGTATCACTCGCAAACTTTATCAGTGATGATTTTATGTTTTCTTCCAAGTCATTGATAAAAACGTTATATAATGTAGAGCCAAGAACTTATCCCTATGGGACCCCACTACAAACACACCCACTAGGATGATTCCCCATTTACAATTACATTTTGAGACTTATCAGTTAGCCAGCTTTTAATCCATTTAATGTGTGGCATATTAATTTTATATTGTTCTAGATTTCTAATCAAAATGCCATCCAGTACCAAGTCAAATGCTTTACAGATGTCTATTACATCAACACTATTATCTTTATCAACCAAATTTGTAATCTCATTTAAAAAAATATATCAACTTAGTTTGATAGGATCTATTTTCCATAAACCCATGATGATTAGCATTAATTATATTACCCTCCTTTAATTCTTTATTAATCAAGTCCTGTATCAGCTGCTCCATTGTCTTCTTAGGGATTGATGTCTGACAGGCCTATAATTACCTGGATTATCCCATTTATACTTTTTAAATATTAGCATGACATTCCAGCTTTCTTCGTCTTCTGGAACTTCCCCAGTGTTCCAAGACTTATTGAAAATCAACATTAATCATCCAGTGAGCCCCTCAACCAGCACTTTTAAAACTCTTGGATGAAAGTCATCTGGTCCTGCGGATTTAAAAATGTCTAACTTCAGTAGCTGTTGTTTAAAATCCTCTGAAATACTAGTGGAATGGAAAGAGTGTTATCATCATCATATGATATAGCTACATATTTTGGGATTTTTCCCAAATGCAGAACAGAAATATTTATTGAACGCTTCTGCATTTTCTGCACGAGGTCAGTTTTTTAACCAATATGGCCTTCCATCTTGATGTAGTATTGTGACCTTTGGGGCATCTGAAGTGTTCTTAAACAATTCCCAATTATCATTCACATTTTTCTAATTAAATGATTCCTCCCAGCTGATTCAGTTCCTAATTGTTTTCAGCTTTGTGAAACCGGCCATTTTAAAACACCAAGTATGTATATTACTAGTCTGGATTTCATTCTGTTTGTAAATTATAAATGGGATCAAGTCACGATCACTTGTACCTAAGTTACCATTAATTGTTAGATCTGTGATCAGTTCCTCTTTACATGTCAGTACAAGATCTAATATGGAATTCCCCCATGTTACATGCAACACTCCTTGAGTTAGGAAATTGTCATTCAAACGGAAGTCCCCTTTTTTCCTACACATTGTAGCTAGGTGCATAAGAAGCCGCTCATCTTGTCCCCCTAGTGGTGGTCTGTAGCAGACACCAGCTAATACCCCATCTTGTGCTTTATCTGTTAGGACATTGATCCATAAACATCCAAGATCATTTTCTTGTGAATTATCAGTGGCTGAGAAACAAGTAATGAAATTTTTGGCATACAGTTCCACTCCCCCACCCCTTTTGCCAAATCGATTATTCCTAAATAGGTTATAACTATTGATTTTAACATTCCAATCATGAAAATCATCCCACCATTAATATCAATTTGATCAGATTTATAAAAAAAAAAAATTCAATTCCTCTTGTTTGTTACCCAGATTCCTAGCACCGGTGCATACAAGATTAATTAATTTCTTCTCTTCATGTTCTTTCGTTCTTTGATTAATTTTGTTCTCAACATCTCATTTCTCTGCTCAGTGAGTGATCATACCTGTCATCTTTTCACCCTCCCTTTTTGTTATTAGTTTAACTCCCTCTTGAGGCCAATGTGTCCCTGAAGAGATTGATTCTCCTTCTACTGAGTTGGAGGCTATCCAAACTATATAGGCCCCTCCCCCCATAGAAGATAGACCAATATTGCACAAAATCAAAACCCTACACCCTATACCACTTACCTAGCGAGCAGCTCATTTGCAGAATCTTCTGCCTTCTGTCTTCCTTCGCTTGTGGGACAGGAAGTATCTCAGAGAAGATCGCTTGGATATTCTTTTTCAGCACACTTCTGAACTCTTGGAAGTCATGTATTATCTGTGAAATATCTCACAAGGCAGATACCAATATGAACCATGACCAGTGGATCCTTCCCCATCCACTTCTGAAACCTATCCAATCTTAGAGTCACATTTTATGTCTTTCTCCAGGAAGACAGAACACCACCCTGTTGTCCACCTGTCCCATAAAGAATGTTTTTTTTCAATTATTTTGAATTCCCAACAAGACTTGTTTGTCTTCCTTGCACAGTTGAAGATCTCTTTGCAAGCACACTTGATTTTCTTACAGTTTGGGCTGAGCTGTCATCCACAGCTGTGTCCGCTACATGTTTCTGTTTCCTTGAACCAGCTAGATCTTGAGAGGTATTTTCCAGTTTCCATCTTGAGGACCTGATATCAATTGGAAACTTCTAGCTGTGTGGAATGTCTTCTGATCCTCTTCTCTCTGGTGGCTACACCCTGCCCACCCTCATCTGTCTCCAGCTGTGTAGAATGCCACTGTGACCCCTTGCCTCTGATGGTTAGAAACTGCCAGGCATCGTCTCTGAATTACTCTCTCTCCAACTCCTTGGTGGCCAGCTCCTTTTTTCCTAAAACCTGGGGTACTGATATTTCCTGAATCTGGTTGTCTATGAATATCTCAGCTTCTCTGATTGTCATTAGCATCTCTACTTGCTCCTTCAGTTCATTTTTTTTTCTTTCAGCACAGCCACCAACGTGCATTCCATACACAGGAAATCCCTTCTGGCTTCAGGGCGGGAAGAAAACATGGCACATCCATTGCAGGTCACTACCATTGTTCCATCACTGGCCATCTTGAAATAACACACGGAAATGAATCTGGAAAGAAAGCCTCAGACCCTCCCTCTTTATATTCCCTCTGAACCGCTTATCTTGGGTGCTTCTGTTCATGTCTCTCGAGTTCACCTAGCAAGTGATTTTCTTTTACCAAGTCTCCCTGCTTAGCTCAGCTCAGCTCCGTCCATGGAGTGATTAACCACTCAAAGACTTCAAACAGCAGGGCTGATCGAAGCACTAAGCATCAGAGAAAACCAAGGTGCTAACAAACAGACCTGTGTCAGCTGCTTAGTCAGGGGTCAGCAAAGAACAAACAAACAAGCAGTCATGTTACAGAATCATGAGTCATCAAATGCTGTTGTTGAGCTAAGCACAACTTCACTACAAATCTTCCAACTTCTATAACATATGAGGCTGGGGTCCAAACAACAATCTCCTTCACTGTATGACCCTGATTCATTCTCTGAGCAGGGTCCATCCTGTGCACTGTCCATTCCCATGGAAAAATATGTATGTGATCATGTAATTAAAGCTTCTACCATGATGCATACACACAAGGGAGCTGGATTAAGGTTGCACAGGCAATCTTAATTCTGGCATTTCTGAATTTTTGAGTGTTTGACTTTGCAAACTGAACATTCTATTAACATATTTTTGTGTTTAATTGCATATATAAAAAACCTAAAGGAAAAAACAGAAATTCCATCATCTGGCATCATAACACCCATGTAGTTCCTCATCAGGATTGGAAACTTGAGATCCAAAGCACAGACCTCTGCCACTTACATTAATGGAGTAACTAATAGCAATAGTAAGATGCTACCCTCTATGTATCTATATCAGACACTAGAGAGGGAAGAGACACACACTTTTCCAGGGGGCTTTACAGATATTTGCTGCTAACAGGAATGTTGAGCTGCATGAATCTTGGGTTATGTTCCAGGTTCTACAGGGGAGACTGATCCTTCTGCTCCTGTTCCCTACAGTACATCCTAGTCTTCTCTCTTCTTCCCCCCCATCCCCATCCTAGATCTTCATTCCAATCTCTTCCCGTACCCTTGTGCCTCATTATAGTATACCTCCTCAAATAGCCAGTCTCTAGCCCATAGAGGTAACTTTAGCATTTATTTTATTTAACAGTAATTAAAGGAACGTATCGACATTGTATCCTGTAAGACATTGGCTTTGGCAGTTAGCATAAGGCTTGAGGCCTATGACCTTCGGCACAGATAAATGGCCTAACCGTCACCCCTAAGTTTTCGGAAACTGGGAATAAAATATTTAAGAGGGAAGTTTGTCCATGACGACACCAGCCAGCCACAGGAACAGGAGCTAACAGCAGCTTTGGGATATTTTCGGACAGAACATCTGCAGATGTCTGACCACAAGATGAATTGACATATATGATAATAAGTTGAGATCATTAATATACTAACCTTTAGGAGAAGGACACTCCAACATTAGTAGGGTGAGGAAATACAAATAAGGAACAGGGGAGAAATCCCTACTGAATATGTATTAGACATGGTGGTGCCAGCGTAACATATTATAAAAGTTACATCCTAGCCTGTGTGCTGGAGGAGAGAGAGCTGTAACTCTTGACAGGTGCCAGAATGATGGTCACTGGTGGTGAAGAGGAAACTGATGGTGATGAGGAAGATCATGGCTAACATTTCAGGTTGTGACTTTGCCAAATGTATTAAGAAACTATTACAAATACAGAAGGATTCCTAAACTGTGAGTGTTGCAACTGTGCACATTGGGGTTCCCAACTAAACATTTTAATAATTTTAATAATACTGGGCCTGATCTTGGGACAAGACCCTGTCAAACCTCAGAGTGATAACTGGGAATTCTTAAATAATCAATATAATTTACAATTTATAGCTTGAGCTACAGCCACAGTCTCTACCTCACTGGTCTCCTCATTCCAGTCCCCTTGCCCAGTCACTTCCAGTCTCCCCTTCCAGGCTCCTCGAATGATTCTAGTCTTCTTCCCACCTTGACACCTCACCGTAGTCTCCTTGCCTGGTCAGTCACAGTACCTATCCCAGCTCCTTATCTGATCTCAGTCTTCCCTTCGCAGGTCCCAGTTCCAGTCTCCTTGTCCAGCTTAGTTCCAGTTCCCCTGCTACTAGTCCTAGTCTCCCTTCCATGCTGACAGCTTCCAGTCCTTGTATTCCCCCCAGCCCCAGCTCCTTGTCCCAGTCTACTCCCTGTGACACCCTTCCACATCAGGCTCTTGTCCCCTCTGCATTTGAGTCAGGGGGCTTCCTCCTCAATGCTTCCTGAGCACCAACAAGAGGCGCAGAAGCACAGAGAGACAATCTACCTGCTTTCAGTTCCAGTATCCAGCACCACAGTGGCCGACAGCAGCCCCTGCCTCCCCAGGCTGCAGCATGCCCAGTGCAGATAGACTCTTTGGTGGATTTAACTGCCAAACTCTGACAAGTCTCTCCTGAGCATGTGTGAACTGTGATTTTTTTTTCCAAATGTTTATAACTTGGTCAAATCTGGACAATTTTTTCATGGGAACAAAAAAGTCGTATTTCTGATATTAAGGTGATTCTCCCCATGACAATTTCTAGCTCCTGCTCCAAAGTCTGGAGACCCTAGAGCTTTTCAATGAAACAATTGTAAGAGTGTTTTTAACATGGGCAAAACAATTTATTTTTCCCTAATTTTGGAAGTGTATGAACCAATTTTTCTGAATCTTACCAGATAAATTCTTCCCGAGACAGATACCTGGCACAGAAAATTTCAGGCCAAAAAGGTAATGTTTGGCAAAGTTTTAAAGCACTCTATCCATAGTGAAAGCAGGTCAAATGTTGACTAGACTTGGTAGGGCCTCTGACTTCGTTTCACCTGCTGGTTTATGAACTAGTTTTTGATACATGTGTTTGAGAGCAGGAGAGGGAGAGAGAGAATATTCGGATACTTGTTTTAGGGATTAATTCTGTCATCAGATGCTACCGGTGAGGTGCTTTGCTCTGTTCAATGTTGATTTCAGTCGGCTGCATGCGTGCGTGTGTGTTCTCCCTGTGTGCTGTCCCAGCTCTGCACAGATAGCTGGCACAGCAGACTTCGAGCGAACCGCCCAATAACCACAGATTCTAATAAGGTACGAAGGCACCCAGCCAGGTTTATTGTCAAACGAAACACAGTCTCTAGCTCCCCAGATTAGATATCTACAGTTCTGCTAGTATGTATGTGCTCCCTGACAATGGACTGGCTCAGTCAGTGGCGGCACTTTCCGCTGCCCCTTAGGCCAGACAAAGATGTCCACTCAGGGATGCATTCATTTACACAGATACAAACAGGCTACTCATCATTGAACGCACTGAGGTACAGCCCCTCTATGCATTAGGGTGTTGCCTTTCTCATGGTGCAGGACAAATAAGGATCCATCATACCGTCTATTCATCATATTGTCCTTTCATATTGTCTATTCATCATATTGTCTATCCATTGTATTGTTCTTTCATATTGTCTATCCATCATATTGTCTATCCATCATACTGTCCTTTTATACTGTCTTTAGGCTGGGTCTGCCTGTTCCTTGTTGTGTGGGATGTGTTTGTATCAGGCTGTTCTGGTGCCATCCTGGCATACGTTCATTTTATTAGTGCTTTCATGTGTATACGTGCTTTTAGCAGCCTTCCTCTTGCCAACTTCTGTGAGCCGGGCCTGCTTCTGGCTCACAGCCTAACTTTGCTTTATGTTAGCAACATCTTGACCATTACTTCAGTTCAGGGCTCAGGCCTCATACCGGGCCTCTGATACCAAAGGTTTATGTCTCAGGGCCTCATCTTACTACAAATTCCACTAGTGGGATAGAATAAATGCAGCAGTGCTGGGACTGTTGAGAGGCTACGGGAGTGAAAAGAAAACAGAAGATTACATATAAAGAGGCAGTAGGCAAAGTAGCAGCTGCAGAGAGAGCTAGAGAGGAGAGCAGAGACAGTGGAGCAGAGAGTGGAAACTACTCAGTGAGTCTCAGAGGGGCTGGGAACAAGGAAGGAACCAAAGTTTCAGAGGGAGCTGCTGAGCTCAGGGAAGGATAGGTGGATTCATGAAGAGCTCTGACAAGTTCCTTGTGACACAGTTCATTGCTTGCAGTGTCAGACTCTAATGAAGAAAAGAATTCAGTCAACCCCCAATCTGCAAAAATAAAGGTTGTTTATAAAACTGTGTGTTTCCTGTTGAGTTTCCTCACTGCTGCTGTGTTTCATTCAAACATTCAGAGCTTATGCAGAGAGGGGAAAAACCTACTACTGACAACATCATTATCATGTACAGCAGGGCTCTGGAAATCCATGTACCAATCTATTTAAAGCATTGCTGTTAAATTCAGCTTTTAGAAAAACCCTCAGCACTTTCCACCCCAGGCCTATTTTGCAACAGCAGCTATATTATCTCTTGGATTTCTCTTGTAATGAGTCATTTCTTCTCTTTCTTAAAAAAGCACCTAATCTATAAGCCAAACATATTTAATATAGTAAAACTTACATATGAGATGCAACCGACTCTACATAAACTAGGAGTAAATTATTTAAAATGTTGAAGATACAGTTCAGGTCTAACATCCTCTGGCAAAACACATTTGGTTTCCTGGTAAGTATTTAAGGACATTAAAACATGGCATGTATCGTACTTCGCCATGAGTTCGATAGGTTTGTACCGGGAGTAAAGCAGAGGCAATGGGTTCAAACTACAGCATGGCAGATTTAGATTAAATCTCAGGAAAACTTCCTAACTGTAAGAAGTGGTTTTAAAATAACTTCCCTTTTGTAGTACACAATAGGTCTAGTTATGATGGACTAATATTCAGCCCTGATGTAAGTCAGAGTGCCTGCTGATGTCACTGGAGTTGCACCCACTTACCCGAGGGCTGAATTTGACAGTTTGTCTGCCTTGAAAGTACATGGTCAAAATGAAGAAGCACATAGGAGTCCTGCACAAGGTTTACAAACTACAAAGCTTTTGAACTGAAGAGCAGTTCTTCTTCTTTAACCACAATCTATGAGGAAATGTGGGAATTTTTAACACTCTTTCCTGGGAACTGGTGGATGCCATATTGCATCTTTAAAATCATCTAATAAACCCTAGAAAGGCCAATCCTGCACTAAGAGGATGACCCAGTAAGTTGTTTCCCTCTCAAACATCTATCATTCTATTAGATGTTAGTTTTTAAAGTACTTTGTTTTGCTACATGAGGAAACCCCATCAAGTCAAAAGAATCTAATTCATCTTCTCATATGAGTTAGTTTTTCTTTATTAGTGTTGAAAGAGGTAATTATTTTCTTTCTTCCCTTCCCCATGAAATATTTTGTGGTTTGACCTGGAGGTCTGAGGAAGGGCATGCGCCCCCCCAGCTGTCCAAAGAACTACTTTGGAAGAAGGCCCACCAGAGGAAAAAGGGGTGGTGAATATAAATAAATACATTTTGTAAACATTTTACCGATTTTTAAAAAAAATATTTTTGAACCCGTGAGGTTGTTATGACTTGGCCTGACCTCATTAACGTATATGCAACACTGACTCTTTGGCTGCTGCCACTGATTTAGTTCTTATCTCTAGAGAACACTGATATAGCAAGTCACAAAGTAAAATAGAAAAAATTAAACACAAAGTAAATATAGAAAAATATGTTTTATGATTGTTTGTTCAAACATTGTGAGGCTTATCAGGTATATGTGGGAGACCTTACATAAGTGGTGGGCAACCTGCGGCCCGCAGGCCTCAGGCAGCCTGTGAGGATAATCCGTTGGTGGGTCGCTAGACAGTTTGTTTACATTTTCATGGCTGCCTACAGCTCCCAGTGGCCAGAGTATGCCGTTCCTGGCCAATGGGAGCTGCAGGAAGCACACAGGCCGCAGGGACGTGCTGGCCGCCGCTTCCCGTAGCTCCCATTGGCCAGCAACGGCAAACCGTGGTCATTAGGAGCTGTGGGCAGCCATGCAAATGTAAACAAACTGTCTGGCGGCCCACCAGCAGATTACCCTGACAGGCCATGAGCAGCTCATGGGCCTCAGGATGCCCACCGCTGCCTTAAATGATGGATAAATATTTGTCATACTGGATTAACAGAAAAATATATTTTTGAGTTCATAAACAAAAAAAAATTAAAATATGTGAAGCTGTGTCTGAAAGTTTCTGTGCACAGTAAGTGCTTCTATTGGTATAATTTCCATTTAGTGACATTCACTGTTCAGCCACATGTCCTTAGTAGCTAAGAATGAAAAGAAACAAATGTAAATGGTTTTGAAGTTCGTGGCACCAAATGTGCTGATTTTGCTTTATTGTCACATCACACAGAATTCCGTGACTGAAGCTCAAAACTGTGGTGGTCCTCTGGACTACCTGAACCCTATGGCTGCCATCTTGGATTCACTCCAGCTAAGGAAAGAGACAGAGGCCTTGGCTACACTTACCCGGTAGTTCGACGGCTGGAAATCGAACTTCTGGGTTCGACTTATCGCGTCTAGTCTGGACGTGATAAGTCGAACCCGGAAGTGCTCGCCGTCGACTGCGGTACTCCAGCTCGCCGAGAGGAGTACCGCGGAGTCGACGGGGGAGCCTGCCTGCCGCGTGTGGACCAAGGTAAGTTTGAACTAATTCGAACTAAGGTACTTCGAACTTCAGCTACGTTATTCACGTAGCTGAAGTTGCGTACCTTAGTTCGAATTAGGGGGGTAGTGTAGACCAAGCCAGAGAATTCTTCCTTTAGTTAGCAAACTGGTAGTGATGTTACGGGCCCACTAACTAACACCCCCCTACCATAGGTACTGGAACTAGGGGTGCTGGGGCTGCTGCTGCTCCCTCTCTCTTGAAGTGGTTTCCATCATACACAGGGTTTACAGTTTGGTTCAATGGCTTTCAGCACCCCCACTATATAAATTGTTCTAGCACCCCTGCCCGCTACTACCCAGCTCAGTAAGTATTGGTCTGCTTCCCATACAGCCATTGTCCTCCTATTCCCCATGTTCTGAAAATCAGGAAGTTTATCAAAGGATTATCTTCAGATTTACTGATCCATTAATCTAATCAATAGAGCAGGGATCGGCAACCTTTGGCACGCGGCCCATCAGGGAAATCTGCTGGTGGGCCGGGACAGTTTGTTTACCTGCAGCGTCCACAGGTTTGGCTGAGTGCAGCTCTCACTGGCCGCGGTTCACCATTTCAGGCCACTGGGGGCTGTGGGAAGTGGCGCGGGCCGAGGGATGCGATAGCGTTTCTAGTGCAATAGAGTTTCTAGTGTCAACCTAATCACTATTTTTGTCTTTGTTGAAGCAATAGTCTCTCTTTCCCATACTGCTAACCTGCTTCCTGCACTACTTTGCCCCTTTATAGCCTTGTGGCAGAGTAATATAGGAAGACTTCCTGTCTGACTGCTGAGATATATTGTAGAGGTGTGCCTAAGCCATGATGTGTGTATCGAGACCCACACTTCCTCACTATTCAGGAGTGTTTGAATTTGGAGTTTGGGTTCAGGCCTATCTTTAGCATGAACCAAAAACATATGCATAATGGGCCTTGTATACCACTGAGAAATCCCTAGAAGACAAGCACCTGCCTATATTAGAGAAGCTGTCATGCACAGTAGAAAGAATTAGAATATATATCACTTAGAATGCTTAAGGTTGCTTTCCTCATGGTGACATTTCAAGTGTGTTGCAAGCTGAACAATTTGGGCACTGAGTGGCATTGCTTCCTGTTGATTTTTTATTTCTGTGATGGCATGTCTATGTCTTTTTAATCCCTTGTGAACTATAGAAAGGAGAAGAAAGAAGCAATGTGTGCAGGCTGGAGAGTGTCTGACTCCTTTCATATGTGACTGATTTCCTGTTATTACATGATTTCCACATTGTTAGGCAGTTCTTTACCTACTACTTGTGTTGGGACTAACTTCTTTTGCATCATCTATTTGGAGTGGCATTTTGTTCATCCCTCTCTGGACCTAAGTCAGAAGGTGTTTTGCCCATTTCCATTTTTTTTTATAGCGCACTGTTACCACATGCATTCAAGTACCCCCTTCTTCCTGAGCATAGCTGAAATTGCCCCTGGGCTCTCAATTATGCACCTGCTAACCCTGCAAGAAGACAATGCCAGGCCAAAAAAGCTACATTCCTGCTCACTCCTGCTCATAAAGTACTCAGATTCAACTAAAAGACAAGAGTGATCAAGATGGAAAAAGAGAGCTTGTGAGTTACTCCAGCCCAAAGGTAATGATAATAGACACCCCATCAAGTTACATAACCTATCACAGTTATTTACTCTTGCGTTCCATAAAAAATGCATGCTTTCTGTGGCACTCTTTCCATGGCTTGGTAGGTGCTTTTTACTGCAATGCAGAACATATGGTCTAAAAAACACACACCAATATGTCAGATGAAGATTTATAGAGTTACAATGATTAAAAAAGAAAAGTATGTTGAAATAAACTGACACATTTGTTGAGCATCAACATTTACCTATAGGCTGCTTTTGATGGATTATAGAAAAAATATTTTTTCCCATGAAAAAAACCTAATATTTAAAAATAAATAAATATAAAACAGAGAGATTACATTCAGCTGCTTTCTTTCTGGACATCATGCCCTGGTTCTAAGGACTGTGGTAAAACAAAATGGTGACCTTTTATTATTTAATTAAATATTGATCTATACGCACTCCATCTGTTCACCTTGTGGTCAGTTTTCGGTTGTCAATACATGGATATTCCTTATGGCCACATTTGATTGCTGTGTGTATACAGCTGTGTTTGTTTAAATCATGTTGGCATGCCACCACATATCTGTAGAAATTAGATTTTTCCCTTTAAATTATCCAGAGAATGTGTATTTTTTTCTGTAATCTATGTTTTCAATGATATAGCCATGTATTTTGGCACAAGAGAGAAGTCTTCCTCCAATTGCATTACACTGGATTTTAAGAATCTGGGGAAATATACTGTGAAGCCTGAGTTTTATTTTGTTTTCTTTGTGTCTTCAGAAAAATATATATGGTTAAAAGTAAAACTGGAATACACAGTGCCAGTAAAATACCTGAAAGTCATTTTATTGAGATGTTCCATTTTTTAAATGGCGTTTTTCTTTTGAGGATCTCTATATAAGGTAAAATGATTTATATTATTATTATTTATTTGTAATGTAGCCCTACTCATGAACCAGGACCCCGCTGTGCTCAGCACTGTACAAACACAGACCAAAAAGATGGTCTCCTCTGAAACAGTATGCTAAATATCACTATCCCCTCTTCAGGCAACATATATTGTGACAAAGAGAGAAAGGACTGTGTCTCCATTTTTTGATTACTCTGGATGCTGAGTCAGGATTGCTAGGTGCAAAAACCACGGCTGTCAATTAGCAAGGTTAATTACAAGGAAAGTATGACAGACACTAGAAAGTATTGCCTCATAAAACAATTGTAAAGGTATTTGGGGGCTATAGTTTTAGGTTAAATCTGGGTGATTTTGGCCAGTAATGTGAAAGGATGGAGAAACTGTTCACAACTTTTTAATAATGAAGGGTGCAATCTTGTGGTCCTTGAATGTTCTTAATTCCCTTTTACATCACTGAGAGTTTTGTTTGTGTAGGGAGTGCAGGACTGGGCCTAATCAATTCAAAAAATTCCGATTCAACCCTTGAGGTCCTATGTTTCCAAAAGAATATGTAACTTATCCATGTAGAATAACTGATGATGTATCTCTATTAGCTATCTGACTCTGTGCAACAGATTCCGAACTAGCCAAGGAATATGAGCAGCCAGCCTCTACACATTAGGTCTGCGCAATGACCCACTTTGTCAATGTGTTTTCCATCAGTCAATGGTGCATGTTGTCGATGAGCATCAACTAATCAGACTTCCTGGTGGCCTTAGGGCTCTTCATGGTGCTAATGAAGCTGCTGTCGGGTGGCTCAGCAAACACTGTAAACAGAAGGAGAAAAATTAGCTATCCAAGAAGACCGCACTAGAAAATGTTTCTTTAGGAACCACTGCTCCTTTCTTTAAAGACAGGTCTAAGAAGTTCTATGTCCAGGAGGCACCTTTGTGTGCTGAACACCTTCCAAACCAAAAATTATGAATTTTATCTACCACAAGGTAGATAGCTGCCAAGGTATGACCTGAACAGATTATTTTGTGGGAAATAGCCCACTAGTCAGTGACTTGCCTCAAAGAAAAATACAAAAATATATCTGCCTGGAAGAAATCACTATATACTGATTTGCAGACTGATAGAGTTCTCTTAACCTATGGCATCATCATGAATTTGAGCTCCAAATTCCAGATCTGTCAAGCAACTGTTGAATGCCTCTCAACTGTAACTCTGTTCTGGTCACCACTTCTTTAGGGTGGAACGCTTTCCCATCAGCTGTTTGTAATCTCCTAGAATTAAGGTTTCTTGAACATTTCTGTAAGGCATTAAGGGACAGATATAAAGACTATCGAGTAGGGAAAGCTCTCTTGTTGCTTGTAATAGTAGCCAGTGGACTCAGTGAACACTGTCCCCAGGCATATGACGGGGTTATTGACTTTTTGCAACCTTGACCCATATTATATAGGACAGTGAGATAAAGTTCATTGTCTTAACAGAATTTCTGTGTGTTACATATCTATTGATTGATGTCCAGTTTCATTCTTGGTGAGATGGGATGAGAGTGCGAGAACATTATATGTCAATGTGGTTGAATGGATGGAGAAAATATAGGTGCAATTTGTTTGTCAGGTTACAATTAAGCTAATCAAGGAAAGTCCTCAGGTAGACAGGCTAATTATGAATATGGTAGAGGAGGACATTTCATACGTACACCTGAATACAAATGGGGGGGGAATAAGTAGCTCAGGACAATGGGTAGCTGAAGAATACAAATAATTTAATATTATCCTACTTGAAAAGGTTCTACCCAATTATCCTAATTGAAAAGTTATTAGAGAGAGATCTACCATATGCAAAACAGGCAGGCCCCATTTTAAAGAAACAGATATATTGGCTTGCTTGAAAATGCCCAGCTTAGTTTAAGGAAAGATAGGTCATGGTTTGCTGACTTACCAATAATGTTGTTGAGGAGTATTAATGTAATGTTAGACAGAAGAAGACATAATGGCCATCACACAATATATTTAGCTTCTCAACCTGTTGAAAAGATGTGAAAGTTAATGTAGGAAAATCCCCACAACCTTCAATCCAATGAGTACCGTAGCTGCACTAAAGAAGGCAAACAGGACACTGCATTGTATCGCCAGAGGGAATACAATATAAATCAAAGGAGCTGATGTTGTAACCATGTAACCTATAAATGAAACTTTACTGAGAGTAGTGTATATCGTATTGTCACCATATTTTAGAAAGGATATAGTTGCTCTTTAGGAGATGCAGCCATGCAGCACAGATAGCATACAGCCAAGTCTCAAAGGATTTATACTATAATGAGAATTAAGGAAATTGGCCTTTCTTAGTTTTTGGATTTGGTAAATATTCTTTCACAATCTGAGCAGTCTTACTAAACAACTGCAGGCAGCAGAGATGGAAAAAGCTGCAGGTTGAGTTAGCATTTCTGTAAATTCCAAGGTTACTAAGAATCCTCTCAAAATATCATTGGAAATGAACACACTAGCTGATGAAAAGAGGGAAGATATGATATTCAGAATGATAGTACAACATTCATACCTGCCTTTAGCATATCGAATGAGGTGGGATTAGGTGCGATTCTGCCATACTTTACAAGCTAGAAGACCTTAGAATAATACTCAGATTCCTCACAAAGTGATATTATTCACTGAATATTTCCAGTAGGAAGGTGCTAAGTAAAAATACAAGCTATTCACATCTTCTCTGTCACTTATCATAATCCCTGGGATACTTGAAACTGAAATCTACTTCTGTATTAAAATATTTTATTTTCTAAAGTAAATTGTTATGTTTCTCAGTGCATAGAGAAAAATACACACTATCAGTCTAAATTGGAATCATTTCAATTTAAGGGAAATAACAAGGAAAATAGCAAAAGTAGAATTTCCGTGAGAGAGTGCAGGGTGTGTCTCCTTGGTAAAGGGTGCAGCAATTCTGACAATCAAAACAGCTACTGACCTCTGTAGAAAGCAATAACTGGTTAGAAATTAAAGGAGCAGTACTTACTCTTTTTCTCTATATCACACTTTCATAGCTAGATAGACCACATATTTGCATGCACAGTTTGGGTATTGTAGTGCTGTTAATGAGTGAGGTACTTACACTGACACATTTTCTCTTCTTCTTTCTCCTAAAATCGTTGAAACACTTCTATTACAAAAAAAGACCTACAATGGCAATATGCAGGAAGACCTAGAGAAAAGGAAAATAGGTCATTTGGGGGGCTGGCAACCTTTACTGCAACCTTTTTGAAGCTGGCACTAAGCCAATCTTTTTGTTGTCAGTTGTTCAATATATGAGCTTTCCTTATGAACCATTTTTAAATATGAGTCCATTCTGAAGTATCTACAATGGGGCAAAATAACTGCATTTTAAGTGTAATTTGACCACAAGATATCCAGCTGATTAGAGAATGTGAGAGAGAAAAAGTTGTTAGTAGAGCCAGGTGAAAAACAGTTAGGTTCCTTACATACACAGTAGAGTTATTTCTGTCCGTTTCTAGAATTTCTTTCTATCAGGATATAATTCTATTAAATTCCAGTGCTATCATTGCTACTTTCACTTGACATAAAATCCATACCCATAGGAGCTTTGCAAACACCAGACATTCTCTCAAAAGACAAGTTCTTATACTACGGTATCTTCAAATATGTGTACCAAATGATGACTTGCTCACAAAGGGCTTGCTAGAGTCTTCCAAAGGACATTGATCTAACATGCAGTTTTCAATCTGATATTTTAGATGATTGAAATATTCATGTAAACCGTTACAAATAGTCCCACCACTGGGACTATTACACTTTCT
Organism: Trachemys scripta elegans; assembly: GCF_013100865.1. Classification (NCBI taxonomy): domain Eukaryota; kingdom Metazoa; phylum Chordata; order Testudines; family Emydidae; genus Trachemys; species Trachemys scripta. The sequence continues at coordinate 49,661,311 of NC_048299.1, forward strand.
AATAGAGGGTGCTTGTATTTAGCTACAGTTTTCATTCTCTTGGAGATGATGGTTGCAGGATAGTCCCCCTTACCCTTGTATAAGGTCAAACCATGCTTCAGAAAAGTAAGATTAATTTTAAATATATGTTTATAGAAAATACATTGTTTTAACATGTGAAAATTTCACCTCAGTACTCAGCTACTGCAGAGCTGAGGGCCATACACAGTAAAGCACCTAGACAGATAGATTACACAATTGACAAATAAATAATTGCTTTATGCTCAACAAAATTTGGAGTGTCGAACCACTTTCCTTTGTATTCCGCTCTGCACTATAGATTTAGAATGGCTCATCTGTACGAATAGTGGTCTGATGTTACTGCAGCTTGTCGGCAAATTTCCTAAGGGGGTCTTAAAAAAACACACTACAAACTTAGCAGTATAGACTATCTATAAAATATGCAGTGGAAAATATTAAATTCAAAATCTGCACAGGTTTTGTCAACACAATGCGTGTTTTAGTAAAGATACATAAAATGAAAGTCATTATCACTGCTTTCACTTTTTGCATATTGTTCTGCAAGCTCCAGGCTCTACTTTTAATATTAGAGCACAGTAAAGGTGTGAAGGCTAAGTCTGGGGAAAGCCTTCCACAATCTTAGCTTTCAAGGCAAGCAGAAAGGTGTGCAGTGCGCCTACCAGAATCGCAGTAGTAGTGCCTGAGCTTTGGTAACAAACCAAAATGGTGTATGGGCATGTGTTGTGTACTGAATTCTATCCTGTTTTGTTTAGGAATTGACCCAGGCCCAGTTTTATTATGCTTGTTGGGAAACCTGCCTTCTTTTAAAATACTGAACCAGGCCTTATGAGAATGGGGTGGTCTGAGGCAAATCTTGTGGGATGACCATAATCCCACACAGCAGCCAGACGTAAACCCTAAAGCTGCATTTACTTTTGAGAGCTTCCACTTATGCACTGGAGAACCCTGTGCCTCTAGCAGTTGCTGGCAAAGCCCAACCTGTGAGAAAATAAATCAGAGGCACTCTGCAAGTGGGGAACCTGATGGAGTTTTTGTCCTCATGGTGCCCCTTCTGTGGGTTTTCCCTGGGAAGGAGGAGGCTAATCTGCCAGTACATTATTATTTGTAGTTCCTAAAGTGAATTTAGTGTTACTGAAAAGTACCAAATTGATGATCTTTGAAGGCTGAAATCTTCTATTTAACCACAGATAAATCAAAGACAACAGCTGTTCATACTCCCCTACTTGACATGCCAGAGCCCCAGAACTCAGAAAAAGTTGGTACATATTCATGTGCCTCTCTGAGTCTATTATCTAGGTCTCCAGAATCTCAGCTCTCATTCTAAACAAAGTAAGATTCTAGCTGTTATGGTTGTGAAGAAGTCCTCAAAAATGAGTATAACCAATGCAGAGATGAGTCTACAGAGCCTGGAAAAATAGTTCTGAGAGATGTGAATGGCTCCATTCATCTCAGTGAGGTATACTCAGATGCTCAGTGATGATAATTTAAATGTCAATAGTGTGTTAACTATTTCAAACTCTTCCCAAGCGCAAGGAGCCCAGGAGAGCTAGGTGGCATACATGATCATATTTTGAATATCTGCTCAATCTACGTCTAAGTGAGCAGCATCTCATTTTGGTGACTCAGATGGGTGAAGTTCATTTTGCAGAGGTACCTTGGAAGAGTACTGCCCCCTCTTTCATTCCTTGAAATCTGATCCCAAGAGAGCCTTGACCTGTAGTGACCATCACTAGAAGCAAATGGGCAATTCATTATTTTGGCCCATTCAATTCTGGGCCACTCTCCTAAAAGTGCCAGTAAAGGTGATATCTGTGGCAGTGTTCTGTATTTTGTTTATGTTGCAACTTAAATGGCTAAATAACATATTTAAGTTATATGCTATTTTAAAACTTACAGGGTCTCGCTGTTTCAAAATACATTTCTTCAGACATGGTAGAGGAATTTGATCATCACCAAACATATTCCATGTTCACATTAAAAAAAAAAGTCATTTTCATTGTCCAAGCTACAAAATGTATTTGAAAAATTCCTTACCTTAGCTGGTAAAAAACATTTTTTAACCCTAACTCAGATATCTCAAGAACTGCCAAATAGATTTGTATATATCTTTCTTTAAAACAACAAAACTCATCTCTGGAGTAAGATCAAGCATAAATTCAGACTACATGACCTGCTCTGGGGGGAGGAATAGCTCAGTGGTTGAGCATTAGCCTGCTAAACCTAGAGTTGTAAATTCAATCCTTGAGGGGGCCATTTAGGAACCTGGGGCAAAAATCAGGCTGGGGATTGGCCCTGATTTAAGCAACAGGTTGGACTAGATGACCTCTGAGGTCCCTTCCAACCCTGATATTCTATGATTTTAGTAGTCTCTTCTGGATTTAGAATCTATAAAAACTACCTTTCACTCCCCATTACCTTTAAAAATATATTTCCATGAAATAAATTGTGTCAGAGTTGCAGCTTTTTAATCTATAATGCTTGAAAATCTTATAAACACATTACTTTGAAACAGAAAAATACTGTATTATAATTACTCACTAATATTTACAAGATTTTCAAAAAAAAACACATTGTGCTTTGGATTAAAAGGTTTTATGACACAAGATAAGTAAGTAAATCCAAATTCATTTTCTATGAGGATTTTCTCTAATTTCTGTGAATATTATTGTAATTTCTTGAGTGCCTCTTTTTAAAAAACTCTCTTTCCTGCCTTGCTGATTATATGTGTGCCCTTCAATCCTTAAATCTTATTACTACATTTATGGAAAGAAATCAAATCCAAACAAACAATTAAAATTAGAAGGCAATTGGTAGGTTATTGCTGTGCCTATAGAATTCAGTCCCCCAAACAGTCATCACTCAAACTTCTGAGGTTTTCTTGTATCAAATTCTACCAACTGGCCTCTTCATCTTTAATAACACATTTGGGATAAATTATTTTTTATGAAATCTTCATTTTCTTTTTTATAAAAAGCATCTGAGACACATAAAAAGCATCTGAGAGCATCTATACACATGATTACCCAAGAGAGTCCAGTACTTTTAGAATGGATATAATGAAATATCTGCCTCTTGGGTAATTATGAGTATACCAAAATGTTCACTGGTAATTGGGAAATCTGACCCACCAGCTACTTTAAGTGTTGGGTTTTTTTGTTTGGTACACAAGAAAATTACCTGAAGAAAAAAAATGATTGCCTGGGGTTGCACAGAGTGTTCTTTCATCATCATTCATTCCAGCGGGAGGGAAAAATACAAAACTCAGGGAGAAGAGATGAAAGGAGAGTTGTAAGAAAAGCAGACTTTTAAACTGGGCTCTCTGATCTCAATCTCTTTCTGTCTCTCTGTAATGGGTGCCCTCTGCAACCAACTCTACGTCATATTAAGTAACACGCATGTGGCAATGCCAATGGCAGACATACCGCAGCTCTATATTATACATTAGGGATGGGTCATCTCATAAAATAAGAATCAATTCAAACTTTTCATCCACAGTTTAAAGGAGCCCAACTCTTTTTTGAGCTTTGAAAACATGTGAGGCTAATGTCAGGCCTTGAGTAATTCTTATAAAAGATTATGCTCACTGCAGTCACTGCTTTCTGTGCTGGCGTCCTCTACCAGCATTACTGCTCTGCTCGCATTTGGCTAGAGCTGAAATAGTCTCAGGCAAGATCCTAAATCGTCCTTTGATGACAAAAGCAACAAGGTGTATTTGTGAGATCACCTGAAGCATTACAAAATGCCCTCCCCTACTGTTGGTCTCTCTTTGGCATGACTCATGGGGGTTCACCGACATTGGTGCAGTATTTTGTGTGGGCTTCTTCAGCATGGATCCATGAAATGGGTTGCCATCAGCATTGCCACATGTGCCCTTTAGTCTCCTAGCTCCTTATATCACCAACACCTGTAGGGTGCTTAGAGCCAGACTAATCTACCATAAAATGAGACATTAAAAAAGAGCCCCTATGGCCTCCGTGATACAGGGATTATGCTTGTTCCTTTCAGGAAGAAATATTTTGTAGCCTTATAATGGTATCTAATATTTCTTCCTCACTGATAGTCTCCTTGTCTGCCCCTTCAGTACCTTCTCTACTGTCATTAGAGGAAAAATTAACACCTCTTTGTAAACTAGTCTGACAGCATTCTGAATCTTTTATCCCTGATGGCTTGATCCCTGTCAAGGATTTTAAGTACAAATTACCATGCAATGCAGCAGCCCTCTGACATCATAGAGGGTACCAGAGATAAAACAGCCTGGTGGATAATGATGAGTTATGCTGTCCCTATCCCATTTCATCTCATCTGGCAATGGCTGCCAAGTAAGTTTGCCATCATGTGTCTTTAAACTTATCTATCTTTCTATTGATCATAGAGTTTTATACTGCTGCACATCCTCACAGTATCTGAGCACCTTCCACATTAAATAAATAGTGAGATTGAAGTGGATGTCATTGGAATCGTAGCTGTCCTTCCTAAATACAAGAGAGAGAGACACATTGGCCTAAGCGATTAACCAGTGTTGCCATAGAGTTTCATTATTTGAGATTCCAGCTGGTAGGAGAGCAAGCAGCCAAAGCAGGGACTGCTGCACTGTGGGAGAGTGGGTTAAAATGGGCCTCCCTTGAACCCAGAACACACACATACTTTGGCCCCAGCTGGTGCCTCCCCTTCCTCCCTTTATATGGCCTTGGGGGGAAAACTACACAGAGGAGCCAGCCAGGGACTCCAGCTGGTAGAAGCAGCTAAAGTAGGCATCTCTGGACATGCAGAGAGTTTCCAATAGTTTTGATTCTGTGCTCTGTGCTGATTGACTTTTTATTCCAACCTTCTCCCCTTCTCCTCCCTCACAGTCTTTTCACTTCAGTGTCACTTCACACCTGCTCTTCTTATGTTCTTGTCTTCTGCCCACTCCTCCTCACCCCCTTCCTTTCACTTTTATTTCCATTTAGCTTACTCTCTGATAAGTAAACCCCTAAAAAAGTGTCATCAACAAGACACGTGCTGCCATCACATTGGTCGCTCTGCTTGTGTGTTCTACCCCTTACCTCATCCTGTGTCTCGCTTCTCTATTTAGATTGTAAGCTTTTTGTGAGAGAGACACACTCCTGTTCTGTGTTTGCATAGTGCCTAACGCAATGGCATTCTATTCCTTGTTGGCAGTTAGGCAAATCTGTAACAAACATGATTAATAAAAACAAAACAATATTTGTATTGTTATATCAAAAAACATCCTGCAGACTGAAAGAAGGAGCAGAGAGAATAAAAAGGGATCATGGAAAGACCCCCAAGCCCCATTTGCATGTTGTGTTTGTTTTCAAAGGGAATCTGAGTGAAATAAGAAGGAACTAAACATTTGGGGCATAGAATCCCTAATCTGGTGGCCAGAAGACATATTGGGCATGACCAGTCATTCCAGTATAGAGAAACTCAGTAGCTGAATTTCCAAAACACAGTTTGTGGCAATGTGAGTATTCAAAGGTAGAATCAACTCCATTGGCTTTATCAGCTTTAATACAAGCTTTTCTTTTTATAGCTGAGATAATCTTGCTATCTCTTCCTCATAGATCTTACAGTAATTTTTTCCTTACTTAGTGAATAAAATTGGTGCTTTGATGAAATGAGTATTCTTTATTCTTGCAGTCTCATCAGTGCTGTCGTTATAGTTAGAGGAATTGTAAATCTTCTTTCAGTCCATCAGGATTAGCATTAGGTTGTACTCGTTTTAAATATAATATAAGTAAATCTCCAGTCCTGGTAGTTTGAAATCCAGTTTTTAAGTATTTCCCAAGAAAGTATATTTTCTGTCAGCATAAGTTACAAAATTTAATTAGCTAAAATAAGCAACTTGAAAAGAAATTAAAGGCTATTTAATATGTTCTGTATATGAGGCTGTATTATGCTGTCATATTCTGTAGTTAGAATATAGAAACTGCTGTACTTCCATCCACTAACGAGACAAAAATGTAGATGGATCTTGTCATAGCCCCTGAGAGGTGAGGAAAGACGTGAAGTGCAAGCACTATGGTACTATGATGATAGGATCTATATAAGAGCATTGGTTGATAGATAGGAATAGTTATTTCATTGCTGGGAGGGAAATGATTGGGCACAAGCTCACTGTATTCATTTTTAGTCCATATTTTATTCACAGTACACATGGTTCTTGTAGTTGTTAGCCTGGATGGATATTAAAGGCAAAAGAAGTAACAAAGCTGCTTACTCAAAGAGCCAGAAATCAATTATGTTCAGACCCAGGAGAGCCATCAATTTCTGTCACACTCACAGTCTCTACCACTATGTGACTCCTTTCTGTTAAGAGATAAATTTTCAGAGGGGGTATTTTGGGACATACAGCAAGGGGAGTCTGAGGAATTTTCAAAGTTGAGACTTTCTGTGGCACAATAAAATTTCTAAATGCTTTCTTGGGGGTGGGGGAGAAACATTAAAAAGATCTTGCTTTTATGAAATGTGGTCCATTGTCTGAGGCCCTGTCTACAATGGCAAGTTTCTGCACAGTAAAGCAGCTTTCTGCACTGTAACTCCTGAGGTGTACACACTGCCAAGACATTTAGTGCACAGAAACTGCACAGTTTTAGCGCTCTAAAAAAAGCATCCCAACGAGAGGTGGAGACCTTTCTGCTCTGGGGCTATAGCACTGTGGTGCCAGCGTAGACACTGTGGCAATTACAGCACTGTGACTGGCCTCTGGGAGGTGTCCCACAAAGCCTGTTCTCACCTCTTTGGCCATCGGTTTGAACTCTACTGCCCAGCCCTCAGGTGACCAACCATCATCCCCACCCTGTACATTCCTTTGCAAATTTGAAAGTCCCCTTCCGGTTTGCTCGGTGATGTGTGCAGTGGTATCAGCGCATCTTTCCAGGTGGCCATGCCCGCTCCACGCACTAGGTGATCCTCCGCTTGGAGCAATGCCGAGCTGCTGGACCGACCTCATTGGCATTTGGGGAGAGGAGGTTGTGCAGTTCCAGCTGCGCTCCAACCATAGGAATTATGATACGTACCTACGGACAGATTTCACGATGCATGATAGAAAGGGGTCATCACCAGGACACATTGCAGTGTAGGGTCAAAGTGAAGGAGCTGCAGAATGCCTACCACAAGATGCGGGAAGCAAACTGCTGCTCTGGTGCTGTGCCCATGAGCTGCCGGTTCTACAAAGAGCTGGACGCGATACTCGGTGGCAACTCCACCTCCACTGCAAAGGCCCCTGTGGATACTTCATTGGCTCGCATGCCAATCGAGAGTGGCCCGAGCCAGGAGGAGGAAATCTTGGATGAAGAGGGGGAGAGGGACCCAGAGGCAGAAGATGACTGGAGGCCAGAGATGCATGCAGTCAGGAGTTCTTTCCTACCCCGGAGGAGCCTAGTCAGTCATAGCTATTGGAGCTTGGCAAAGTGAAAAGACAAGAGGAGGTCCCTGGTAAGTGGATCTGATTTTGGGAATTGCTGAAGCAACTTTTTGGGGGCAGGAGGGTTGCAGAAAGCAGGCTTGACTCCCATCGCATGCCTATTCTGAGCAGTGGAACAGGCTTCATGGGAAACTCCCTCAGAGATCTCCAGGAAACTCTTGTGGAGATACTGGGCAATCCGCTGCCACAGGTTCCTCAGCAGAGCTGCTTTGTTTCTTGCCCCATTAATGGTAACTTTCCCATGCCACTGTGCCATCACGGGGGTGGGGGGGGTGGGACCATTGGTGCACACAGGTGAGCCACATAGGGGAGGGCGAAAGCTGCAGGCTTGGAGAAGACCTTCCCTTGATTCCCTGCTAACCCTCAGCAGCAAGATATCTTCCATAAGGATCACATCCTGTGGAAAGTGTGGGGACAGGAATGATTATCATTCCCCCCCATCCCCACAGTGCTCGTTGTCCCCAAGAGCAATGTGCCCAGTGTACAGCAGGGTCCAGGAAGAGTGTTTACCCTGCGGCTATTCACCATTTGGGGTGTCTTGCGGCTCATGTGTGCTTGCCTGGGGTCAGCCAGTTAGTGACAGGTGTGTGAGTACTGGCTGTGTTTTAAAGCACTGAATCAGTGTTGTCTGTGTTGGAAACAATACTGCTTCTGTAAAATGTTGCATTTAAACTTCAGAGATGACCTTGGGAGCCCAGCCTCCCTCTTTGTTATTGGCGACAGAATGGCTGCACAGAATTAGAGAGCGGACACGAAGAACTAAGGAGGACTTTCTCCGTGAGTTTATGATGCACTCCATCGCTGAGAAACAGGAGTTGAAGGAGTGGTGGGACAGTGAGAAGAGGGACTGAAAGGAGAATGCGGCACACCAGAAAGAATCCATGAAGCAGCTGTTCAACATTATGGAGCGCCAAGTGGACACACTCCAGGCGATACTAGCTCTTCAAACCGAGCAGCTCTGTGCCTGCCCTCCCCTGCAGCTGCTGTCTCATGTGCCCCACACACGCTGCCAATACACTCTTATCAACCACCTGGCACCAGTCTCTACCCGCAGCATTCCTCCCTCCTCACAGTCCAGCACTGTGGACTCCCACTATACACTGCACTCAACACCCATTCCTCTGCAGTTTGACCCTGCTGAAGTACAGCACCTGCTGCATTGTACTCCAAAGGAGAATGTTGGGTATCATTCCTGGACATATACAAATCTGTAGCCGTCCCGGGACCCCTCCTCCTCTGTAGGCCTTCCTTCCCCGAACCTCATCCCCTTCCCTGCTGATGAAATTTTGTTTGACTCTCTCCTCCAATTGTTATATTTTAATAAAATAATTGTGTTTGTTTGAAAGCAATCTTTATTTTATTAAGTGAAAGCAAAAAGAGCACTGCAAAGCAACATTCAATTATGTTAAGACCCCTTCTTGCATCATGTGCACCAATCACCTCCTAGCATTACAAGCACTGCAATCCCAAGCATAGCAACAAATAGTAGTGGCTTTCAGTTTCAATTTGCTGCCTCAAGGCATCCCTGATCCTTATGGCCCGCACTCTGCCCCTCTAATAGCCCCGGTCTCTGGCTGTTCAAACTCAGCCTCCAGGCACTGAGCCTCTGCGGTCTAGCCCTGAGTCAAGTTTTCACCCTTCCCTTCACAAATATTATGGAGCGTACAGCACACGGCTATAAACATAGGAATATTGTCATCGGCCATGTCCAGCTTCCCATACGGACATCTCCAGCAGGCTTTTAAAGGACCAAATGCACACTCAACAGTCATTCTGCACTTGCTCAGCCTGTTGTTGAACCGCTCCTTGATGCTAACAAGTTGCCCCGTGTATGGCTTCATAAGCCACGGCATTAAGGGGTAGGCGGGGTCTCCCAGGATCACAATGGGCATTTCGACTTCCCCTACAGTGATCTTCTGGTCCGGGAAGAAAGTCCCTGCTTGCAGCTTCTTGAACAGGCCAGTGTTCAGAAAGATGCGTGCATTATGCACCTTTCCAGACCAGCCTGCGTTAATGTCTGTGAAATACCCACAATGATTCACAAGTGCTTGGAGAACCATTGAGAAATACCCCTTAGGATTAATGTACTCGCTGGCTAGGTGGTCTGGTGCCAGAATTGGAATGTGTGGGCCATCTATCACCCCTCCGCTGTTAGGGAAGCCCATTTGTGCAAAGCCATCCACAATGTCACGCACGTTGCCCAGAGTCACGGTCTTTCAGAGCAGGATGCGATTAATGGCCCTGCACACTTCCATCAACACGACTCCAATGGTTGACTTTCCCACTCCAAACTGGTTAGCGACCAATCGGTAGCAGTCTAAAGTAGCCAGCTTCTACAGTGCACTCACCATGCGCTTCTCCAGCAACAGGGCAGCTCTCATTCTCGCGTCCTTGCGCCGCAGGTCTAGAGCGAACTCATCACACAGTCCCATGAATGTGGCTTTCCTCATGTGAAACTTCTGCAGCCACTGCTCGTCATCCCAGAAGTGCATCACAATGTGACCCCACCGCTCAGTGTTTGTTTCCTGAGCCCAAAAGTGGCGTTCTACTGTGGTCAGCACCTCCGTGAATGCCACAAGCAATCTCATGTCGTAGCTACTACGTGTGGCGAGATCACTGTTGCACTCCTCTTGCCTTTGTAGTTTAAGGAATAACTCCACTGCCACTTGTGACGTGTTGGTCAGAGTGAGCAGCATACTGGTCAGCAGTTTGGGATCCATTCCTGCAGCCCGGAAGAGGCAGGGCACGCAGTTCACAAACCATTGAAATATGGTGCCAAATGCGGACGGAAGCACAGGGATTTCTGGGATGCAAAGCAATGCATCATGGGGCACTGGGACAGGACTGAGGATGCCCCGCAGCTCCCTCCGCCTTCCCACAACTCTTAGCGGCAAAAGAGAAAGAGGTGCTCTGTGGGATAGCTGCCCAGAGTGCACCACCGAATACCACTGCAAGTGCTGCAAGTGTGAACACGCTATTGCGCAGGCAGCTGTCAGTGTGAACACACAACAGCGGTTTTCCTTCTGCGCTCTCTGAGCAGCACTGAACTCCAGCGCTGTAACTTTGCCAGTGTAGACGTGCCCTGAAACACTTCACAGTAGCTAATCACAGTAGCTAGTCTACACTGGCAACGTTAAAGGGCTGCCACGGCAGGGCTTTAACATGGCTTGTGTAGTCATGGCAGACCACTGGTGCACTGTCTATTCTGGCGCTTTACAGCACTGAAACTTGCTGCGCTCAAGGGGGTGTTTTTTCACACCCCGGAGCGAGAAAGTTGCAGCGCTGTAAAGAATTAGAGCCAGCTTGTGGGTATTTTCAGACTAATCTGCCTGGTATAGTTTTGTTAAACCAACTTTCACTTCACACTTCTGTCTTTTCTATGTTATATCAATAGAATTCATTATATTTAGGCTATAGAGACTATATTGAATGTAGAGACTACTTCACTGAAAATAATTGGTGTTGACGATGCCCCCGTCAGGGATGCTTCTATGGAGCTCTGCTCTCTTTAAGCAAATGTCCCCTGGGATAGCATTGCCACCTTCCCACCCTACTAGCGGGAATTCACAATCAGGTATGGAGTTATAAATGATACTTCCCTGCACATGTGGGGTGAATCAAGCCCTTTGCTTTTGTTGACATCTATTTAACTCAGATTCTTGATGAGCACTTGGGATAAAAGTTTCTTTTTGAAAGATTCAGCACCTACATGCCTTCAATAGAGACCAGAGAAAGCTTCCATTAGAGGAGTAGAATTTTGGGAGTTTTGCATTGACTTCAATGGGATCCAGATTTCAATGGGTCAATGGGACCCTGGTTCTCTAGTCCTCAAAGAAGTCCAACAGCTCAAGAACTTGGCTGAGCAGTGAAAAGTATCATGCTTTGTATGGCATTGGTGGTGTGCTAAAGTCCTGCCTATTTTTTTTTTTTTAGAAAAGGTAAAAATTACCTTTTAATGCACAGCTGGAATACCCTCAGATACTATAGTGAGGAAAGCAGTATAAAAGCCTGTATAGAATAGAACAGCAAAATCAGGAAAGCCAAAACTGATATTCCTAATGTAAAAATAATAAGCTCTTTTAAAAAAAAAAAACCTATTGGGCTTCTGTATGTATAATAAAGAGTCAAACAAGGGTACAAACACTACATTTTGCTTGACAGAACTCCTTTCGGTTAAATGTCCTCCTAATTATAGCAGAGCACTAGCTCTGCTATCATTAAAGTTGAGCTTTCTGTTAAAACATGGATTATGCTAAGTGCTCTAAAAGACACATGCTGATGTGGATAGTCTTGAAATTTGCAGCACTTCATGGGGGTGCTGGGTAGTGTAGTAATCAAGTTGATGGCATTCACTGCCCCTTTGGGGGCATTATACTGAAGAAGATATTCAGAATCAACCCAGGAACTCCAGGTCAGAGTTTAAGTAGCTCAAGCAAAAGAAAATGAAAAATATATGTCCACAAGTCTGAGGATCTGTTTACAGCCAAAGGATTTCCAACAGCATGTTCTCATAGTAATTGGGTGGCTTAAAGACATATGCTGTAGTCATTGAACCAGCACTACACCCATATACCATGTATCTGAGCCTCACCTTTGGCAATTTTCAGTGATTCCATGTTGTGCAAGTTCCTTGCTCTCTGCCTGCATTCTGTAGGGTCTCCTTTGGAAAGTTGTGTGGAGAGACCAAAATTTCTGCTTTAAGAGTAATTTGTGAAGTTCTCTGAAATCCACACACGGATTCTGATTTCATTTTAGAAATATTCCTAGATTCATAGAGTTTAAGACCAGAGAAACCATTAGATCATTTCACCTGACCTCCTGTATATGATGGGCTATTAAATTGTACCCAGTTAATCCTGTATTCAGTCCAATAAGTTGATTGTGTGTTTGGCTAAAGAATATCTTCCAGAAAGGCATCCAATCTAGATGTGGAGACATGAAGAGATTGTGTCTTCCAGTGATTAATCACCCTCACTGTTAAAAAATTTGTTGCCCTATTTCTAATATGAATTCATCTGGCTTCCATTTCTAGCCATTGGTTCTTGTTATGCCTTTCTCCATTAGGTTTAAGTACCTGGAATTTTCTAATGATTGTCTTACATGATATACAGCAGGGATCGGCAACCTTTGGCACACGGCCCATCAGGGAAATCCACTGGTGGGCTGGGATGGTTTGTTTACCTGCAGCATCCGCAAGTTCGGCAATCACAGCTCCCACTCGCCGTGGTTCACCATTCCAGGCCAATAGGGGCTGCAGCCAGCACATTCTTTGGCCCAGGCCAAAGGTTGCCGATCCCTGATATACAGTGTAATTGAAGTCACCTTTCAAAATTATTTTTAATAAACTAAACAGCTCTTTAAGTCTCTCACTGTGAGGCATTTTTTTTCCAGCCCTCAAATCGTTTTGTGGTACTTTGCTACACCCTCTCCAACTTTGCAACATTCTTTTAAAAATATGGGTACCAGAACTGAATGTAATATTTCAATGTCTGTTTCTCAGACTCACTACTCCGCTTTTTATAAATCAAGATCTTGTCAAGGAAATGAGAATTAATTAAGAAGAGAGGAGTTTAAAGAATTTAGTAAATAAAATAGTAAGTGTAATGTAAGCATGCTGAACAATGAAATTGAGTGCGTTCAAAGGAAAACAAGTCACAGGGGCATTTGGTCAAAGGGTTTCTGTAACACAACCCCACTAACATGAGCTGCTCATAGCATTTACAGATTCTTATAACTTTATATGCTCCTAGGGAGTATAGGGGGTCAGAGCAGTGAGAGGGAATATTGTGGGTGGTGGGGTTAAAGCAGTGCTAGAAGTGTAGGGATTTGGAGGGTACATGGATGGGATGGTGGTTTAGGGGTCAGGGAATTGGAGGGACTAAAGGGAGAGGAGTTTGTGGCATTGGTGAAGGAAGGGTGTCATGCGGTCTGGAGTGGCTCATGACCATCAGTGCCTACTTTAGGGCAGACTATTAAAAACAGGGCAGACATGCTGAACTGGTGGTTCTATAATTAGATTTCACCAACCTAATACCAAATATGAACTCATGGAGCACTGTAACAGTCTTCCCATGGAGTCACAGACTGTGTCCTTAGGCTCCCCAGTCTATCTTCCCATCCAGCCAATCTGGTCATAGTGATAAATGGTTACGTACAATAAAAATCACAAAATATTCAGATTGCTTCCAGTTCCAAAAGACTGATCACTTACCCCAGATCAATTAGTACCCTTGATCTTACACCAAAGAAAACACCTGTAGCCAATACTGTAATAAACCATCTAAAAGTTTATTAACTAGGAAAAAGAAATAGAGTTATTTAATTTTAAAGCAAGCAAACATAGACACACAAAGGAGCTACCATCTGTGGGTCCTAAAGGTGACAGAGATGTACTAATCTGTCAATAATCTGTAACCCCTGGAGATCTCTGCCTTTGTTTAGTGTCTCTGGCTCTGTACAAATTCAATCAGCAAAGAGATGAAGAATTTTCATGTGGCCCTGTCTTATCTTTTACATTTAGTCTTCCAATCTACGAGACAAGCTCCCTTGCTCGTAACTTTTCCAAGGTATGATAGGCCCATTCACCCAACCACTTGTATCATGATGTTCCTTAATGGCCCATTTAATCTTGACAGGACTCCTTAATTGGGGAGGGGGAACGCTTCCCATGTCCGGGTTCACAAGTTCAGAGCAAATATATTCAAAGTTATAAAGCAAAAGTTACAAATTTCCATATATCATGGACTATAGACCTTACAAGTCAGAATAATGCATGCAGAAATTTACAAGCTTTCATAGAGTCTAAACACTAAATACAGTCTTATAAGTCAAATACCTATTTTGAACAAAGCTAACATGCAGGTGAGCTGGTTTGGTGTCCAGCTATGAGTTTATCAGTTTTTAGATAACATCTATGACCTTGGCCCGAGCTGGCTTTTGGTTTGCCAGTGTCACAGAGGGGAGAGGGGATTAAGGGAATAAATGGGGATGGCATTGGGGATGGGATTAAGGGGAGGGGAGAAGCTGAAAAGGGGAACATTGTGGTGCATGGCAGGGGCAGCAAGGGGAATTAAGAGCCTGTACCTTAACTTTTGTATTTCCTGATTTTCAATGGTTTAAATCTGCCGAGGCAGATTGTTTTGTCTACCAGCCACCAATTCTCTGGGTTCTGCTGAACTATCTAAGCAAGACATTCCCCTGTTATACCCAATAGCCAACTTTGCAAGGGCTTGTTTGCAACCAAAAAAGATGGCCACTTAACAACCAGCTTCCTTGACTTCTTTATTTACTGGTATGATACACTCATTTCAGTACCAAATAATCCCTTTGAAAAACTCAGAAGCATTCATCCCCAACTATCTTTCTAAATAAATCCAAGGCCTATAGAAAATAGGTTTACTAGATAGATTTTGGATCTGTCATAAGGGGAGCTGCTGATATATAACCTTAATATCACAATGCCATATTCTCTTTGGTTCATGTCTAAGTTATTTTATTATTATTATTAATTCAAAACATGTTATTGAAATAATTCCCCATAAAATTTGAAATAGGATCTTACATGCAAAAAGAGGTGTTTCCTTATCCTCATAGATTGTTTTCAATGAATACTTATCACTTTCCTTAGAGCCACCAAATTCCCCATTTGTACCTCATTTTCATAACACACTTTCATCTTAACAGAAATGTAAAATGAACAGATTTTCATTCCCTACAAAAAATGCACATGTTTTTGTATGCCTGTCTATGAGTCCAAACATAGCACCCATTCCTTATACTCCAAGCCCCTGTGGATATGCATGAGACATTGGGGTGCACAAGAAATGCAGGATTGCATGGGCCTGGGCAATAAATCATTTAATGGGCATGGGCAACGTTCCTGTTAGTGGAAATTTTCTCAAAGGCAAATATAAAAACTTAACTTTTTGCTTCCATTGACGTAAGCCAGCTAGATCTCTCTCTTGTCCCTGTTAGTGCTCTGGTGGGATCACTGTATTCATCATAGAACTTGTTACTTTAACAAATACATTACAAAAGGGGAAAAGTCTGTAGAAATAAGAAAATGCTTTGAGGAGTCTTGACTCATGATTCCAGTTTTTTAAAATATCTGATTTCTAATCATCCTCTTTTCCTTCTGATAGTGAATTGCAAGAACAAACTCTCTGTTTGCTTGAAAAGAAGAATCTGTTGAAGTGGTGCCAAAATAAAACAACCATTAAACATATATTGCAGCATTTTCTATTGCCTAGTGTCTTTCCTGGAGTCAGCAACATGTCTAGCAAGTTGTATACTCCAGTTAGTAGGCCTGCTCTACCCCAGGTATTGTGGGCCTGACCTGAAAAATTGGGGAGTGCTTCCAGTAGGGTGGTGACCTCCAGGAGTTGAGACACTTAGCACCTTCCTGGACTGAGATCTGAAGGGCTGATGTTTCCGAAATAGCCCTAATTTTGAACCTGTCATTAATTGTACTCCCAAATACTATAATTTTGATATCTAACCATGCCTTTAAATCAGACGACAAAATACCTAAGTGCTGACGTTTGTTCCCAGAATTAATTGTGCTGATGTTTTTTCACTTGTAATTAATTCTGGACACAAAATTAGAGGCAAGATGGAAGTCCCTTTGAATTTTCGTCCTCCAAATTCTGCTTCTGACCTAATGTTTTGGGCATATTTAAAAAAAAAGAGAAAAGGTTGAGAGCCCTCTATCAGTGATTGCTAGATATCACTAAAATGTATTAAAAAACAAGACTGGATTAAGCAGAGATTGTTTATGCCCAGATATAGTATTATTGCAAATTCTGAGTTTATATAAACTTTTAAAGAAGTGTTTAAAAAAATTGTAAAAAAAGTTTTTTAAATTCAACAGACAATTTTCAATTTAGAAACAGAAAATGTATAGCATAGTCCTAAGCCATATGGTATCAAAGACTTTTTCCACATCAAAGAAACCAGCCAAGGTGCATTCTTTTCTGTTAAACCCTCTGATGTGTTCCAATGTTCTCATAATTCTATCAAACGCTGACCCTTTTTCTTCTAAAATCATTCTGAAGAATGCCCAAAAGACCCAGTTTTTCAGTTGGGATATTGGAAGCAATCAACTCTTACTATTTCAAAGCATTTAGCAACTGCACTTAGCAAAGGGATAGACCTGTAATTAGAGAGAATCTTTTATGATCTTTAGGTGGTTGCATACCATGGTCACCATTTTCATTTTACAAAAGTGTGGGAAAAGATCTTTATCTTATAAATAACATTTTTTACATAACTGTGAGTATGCTGTTTTCAGTAATTTCTTCTCTGCTCTGTTTTCCTCAGGTGGTTTGGGGTAAAATGTTCAAACGGGCCAAACAGCCCAGATTTTTCAGTACCACAACAATCAGTGGGAGATATACACATACATACCTTTAAAAACCTGGCCCTAAGTCATTTATGAGCCAAATTCTAACTAAAAATCAATGGGACTTAGATTCCTAAATCACCTAGGTGCTTTAAACCTTTTTACCCTAAGTCCTATTTTTAAAAGTGAGTTAGGCATTTTCCTAAGTCACTGAAAGTCAATCAAACATAGAATCATAGAACCATAGGCATAGGTGCTAGAACTAGGATTCAGGGGGTGCTGCTGTACCCCCAGCCTTCCCCAGCTTGAAGTGCTTTCCATTATATACCAGGTTTACAGTTTGGTTCAATGGCTCACGGTATCCCACTATACAAATTGTTCCAGCACCTCTGACCATAGGGTTAGAAAAGACTGCAAGGGTCATCTAGTCTAGCCCCCAGCCAAGATGCAGAATTTGTGTATAAACCAACCAAGACAAATAGCTATCCAGCCTCCTTTTGAAAACTTCCACTGAAGGAGCTTTCACGACCATCCTAGGGAGTCTGTTCCCTTGTCCTACTGCTCTTACAGTTAGGAAGTTTTTCCTGAGATTTAATCTAAATCTGCTATGCTGTAGTTTGAATCCAATGCCTCTTTTCCTGTCCTCTGTAGCAAGAGAGAACAACTTTTCTCCACATTTTTTATGGCAGCCTTTCAAGCATAGGCACCAACTTCCCCTTTACCCAGGGGTTACTCAACCCCCCTGGCCTCGCCCCCACTCCAGCGCTTCCCCAAAAGCCCCGCCCCTATCCCACCTCTTCCCACCCCTGCTCTGCCCTGCTCCTACTCCACCCCTTCCTCCAAGCCCCCACCCAGCCTCTTTTCGCTCCTGCCCTGCCTCTTTCTGCCCCTTCCCCCGAGTGTGCCCAATCCCTGCTCCTCCCCCTCACTCCTGGAGCTGACATACACACAGCAAAACAACTGTTGGCGGTGGGTGGGAGGCACTGGGAGGGAGGAGGAGGAGTGATCAGCGGGGCCACTAGCAGGAGAGAGACACTGGGGGGCTGAGGGAAAGGGGGGAGCTTGGCTGCCGATGGGTGCTGAGCACCGACTAAATTTTCTCCATGGGTGCTCTAGTCCTGGAGAACCCACGGAGTCGGCGCCTATGCTTTCAAGTATTAAAATCTATAATCATATCCCCCCTTAATCTCCTCTTTTCAAAATGAAACATACCCAGTTCCTTCAGCCATTTCTCATATGGCTTGCATTCCATCCCTTTGATCATCTTTGTCGCTCACATCTGGATCCTTTCCAGTTTCTCTACATCCTTTCTATACATTGGTGACCAAAATTGGACACAATTCTCCAGCTGAGGCCTAACTAACACCATACAGGGTACTATCACCTCCCATGACTTGCCTCTATTAAGGCAAACCTAAATTGAATTTGCTTTTTTTGCAACAGCATCGCATCGTTGACGCATGCTGATGTTGTGATCCACCACAACTCCAACATCCTTCTCAGCAGTGTTGCTGCCAAGCCAGTTATCCCCCATTCTGTATTTGTACATTTGTTTTTTCTCCCTAAATGTAGCACCTTACACTTCTGGTCTTTGTTGAATTTCATGTTTTTTATAGCCCAGTTCTCCAATTTATCAAGATCCCTTTGAATTTTAGCTCTATCCTCCAAATTGTCTGCAACATAGAATCATAGAATCATAGAATATCAGGGTTGGAAGGGACCTCAGGAGGTCATCTAGTCCAACCCCCTGCTCAAAGCAGGACCAATTCCCAACTAAATCATCCCAGCCAGGGCTTGTCAAGCCTGACCTTAAAAACCTCTAAGGAAGGAGATTCCACCATTTCCCTAGGTAACCCATTCCAGTGCTTCACCATCCTCCTAGTGAAAAAGTGTTTCCTAATATCCAACCTAAATCTCCCCCACTGCAACTTGAGACCATTACTCCTTGTTCTGTCATCTGCTATCACTGAGAACAGTCTAGATCCATCCTCTTTGGAACCCCCTTTCAGGTAGTTGAAAGCAGCTATCAAATCCCCCCTCATTCTTCTCTTCTGCAGACTAAACAATCCCAGTTCCCTCAGCCTCTCCTCATAAGTCATGTGTTCCAGCCCCCTAATCATTTTTGTTGTCCTCTGCTGGACTCTTTCCAATTTTTCCATATCCTTCTTGTAGTGTGGGGCCTAAAACAGTACTCCAAATGAGGCCTCACCAATGTCGAATAGAGGGGAATGATCACGTCCCTCGATCTGCTGGCAATGCCCCTACTTATACAGCCCAAAATGCCGTTAGCCTTCTTGGCAACAAGGACACACTGTTGACTCATATCCAGCTTCTCGTCCACTGTAACCCCTAGGTCCTTTTCTGCAGAACTGCTGCCTCGCCATTCAGTCCCTAGTCTGTAGCAGTGCATGGGATTCTTCTGTCCTAAGTGCAGGACTCTGCACTTATCCTTGTTGAACCTCATCAGGTTTCTTTTGGCCCAATCCTCTAATTTGTCTAGGTCCCCCACAAGCTTTGTGCCATCTGCAAATTTGATCAGTATGCTTTCTATTCCTACTTCCAGGTCATTAATAAAGATGTTAAATAACACCAGACCTAGAACAGATCCCTGTGGAACCTCACTTGAGACTGCCTTCGAATCTCACATCATTCCATTAATAGTCATTCTTTGTGGTTGCTTAACCAATTATGTATCCACTTAATGGTAGTTCTGCCAAACCCACATTTCTCCAGCTTACTTATCACAATGTTAATTGGGACTGTGTCAAAAGCCTTGCTCAAGTCCAGGTATATTATGTCCACCTCATTCCCCCTATCCACCAAACCAGTTACCCTGCCTAAATCACTTTTGAAAATGGGACTTGGGATCCTAAATCACTTATGTGCTTTTAAAAATGTATCCTTTAATTATGGTTTGTCTTTCATTGCCTTTCATTATGGTTATTAATGCATGCAGAACTCTAGGTTACGATATAAATAAAAGGTGCAATGCTGTAAGCTTGAAAGGTTGTCTCTCTCACCAACAGAAGTTGGTCCTATAAAAGATACTACCTCATCCACCTTGTATCACAAAGTCCAACTCGCCTGGGTGGCAAGATAAACTGGAATGCCCAAGAGGACTCTCTGTGAGTCCATTAAAAGTCCAGCTCCCAGCCTCATACCTCAGGAATATACCATCATGCACTGTTCAAAGCCCTTTCTTGAGCAATGCAAGTTTATTAATTGGTTCACCACTTCATCAATGGAAAGTGGCACACACCAGCCTTTGTAACTGAGCGGATTTACCAAGCACTGGTAAAGATAAACATTAAAATAAGTGTATTCAATACAAAAAGATTTTAAGTGATTATAAGTGATAGGCAAAAAACAGAGTAGTTATCCAAAGAAAATAAAAGATAAGCACACAGTCTAAATTCTCAACTTTATTAAACCAGGCAATATCTGGACTAAGCAGTTTTTCTCACCCCACTGGATACTGCAGATTGGTTAAAGTCTTTCGTATGCAGCTCTCCCTGTTAGCCTGAGGACCCGTCTCCTCAGCTCCAGTGTTCTCATTGTCTTCAGTGTAGGTGGGAGAAGAGACTGGAGCAACCATGTGGCCGCTGTTCTCTATTTTATATCCTCATTCCATGTGCTTGGAGAACACAAGTCCAGGCATGTCTAGTGGGCATTGCTGAGTCACCAGGCAAGATTGAGGAATTTCCCTGGTGTGATCTTGTGCAAGTGAGTCATTGAATTGTAAGTCCCTTGCTAGACAATGGCTGTGGATGTTGTTTGACACCCACCCAAGGTAAGCCCATGTCCCAACCCCAAGCCTCAACCCCCTGCCCCAACCCTGAGCCCCCCCCCCAGCCTGGAGCCCCCTCCTACACCCCAAACCACTCATCCCCAGCCCCACCCCAAAGCCCACACCCCCATCCAGAGCCCTCACCCCCTTCTGCACCCCAAATCCCTGCACCAGCCCGGACCCCCCTCCTGCACCCTGAACCCCACATTCTGGCCCCACCCTGGAGCCTTCACCCTCTCCCACACCTCAACCCCCTGCATCAGCCCAGTGAAAGTGAGTGAGGGTGCGGGAGAGCGAACCACCGAGGGAGGGAGAATGTAGTGACTGTGGGTGGGGCCTTGGGGAAGGGACAGGGCTAGGGTGTTCGGTTTTGTGTGACTAGAAAGTTGGCAACCCTATGCCCTCTAAGAAAGGAAGATGGGTCTATTTGCTTGCTTGCTTGCTTTTGTTGTTAAGACTAAACCTTGGCTTTAGCCATGCACAAGAATAGGAGCTGAGACTTCCTTCAGGGGTTGGAAAGTATCCTTCCCTTCCTTGTGTGAGGCTGTGGGGGACTTAGTCTCCCATGGGCCTTGTTTGGACTGATTTGTACCCCTGGAAGGCAATGGACTTGCTAAGATGTACAGCTTGAGAGTGTTACCTCAGAACCAGTCTACAAGGTTGCTGTTGCCCAGGGAATGATGTACAAGGCAAGCAAAATGCCTGTCCTCACTCCAAGGGGGTGACTGGGTGACACAAATATGATACTAGGACTTAAACCTATACCCTATTGGACAAGGAGCCAGTTACAGTGTGTGAAGCACCAAGGTATGTTTTCTTTCTTATCATCCTGTGTTAGTAAGAAGGTGTGGTATTGCAGGTTGTGCCATCAGGAATCTCTCCAAAGCAATCACCTTCAGACATAGTTAGAGCATGTTGCAATAATTAAGCCTGGAATGAGAAGCTCATGGCTCCCTGTATCTGACCAACAGTGCACAGTCTCTTGCCCAGTTGAAAGAAAATAAGTCTGGCTACTGAGGCTATTTGGATGTCCAGAAAGTCTCTAAGAACACAAACCTCCTTGATGAATGGAATGCAGATGCTCTTGGTTACATCCTTCAGAAGCTTTTCCAAGCTCACCAGCGAAACCTCCTTCTTGCCTGGGTTAAGTTTCAGATAGTACTTTTTTATCAACGTTTTTAATCTTTCTGAAGAACCTCAAAAGCTATGTGATAGTACTGTCTACACATAATAAAGCTGTGTCTCATTTGAATGTAGCTGAATCTGGAGCCGATGGCACTTGTATAGTCACGCTAGGGGTTTAACCAGTATAGGACTGTACAGGTGACTAAGTTCAAGGTAAAGGAGCAACTGCTTTAAAGGAAGAACAGAACAGAAACCAGCATTCATGCAACTCCTTCTACCCCAGGAGGTCGACTGTGCCAAACACCGCTGAAGGATCAAGATGTATGAATACGGACATTTGCCCATTGTCAATAGAAGACAGATATAATGTGAATAAGTTGAACGATTTTTTGAAAGATAAAATAGTTTATAATAACTGCATTCTGACCATTGTGAGTGTTCCCACAATTCACAGGGTCAGGTTTATTTTGGGCTGCTTTTCTATGTTAATGTAAAAATGTGCACATTTTTCCCTGTGTGGTGCTATAAAACACTCATTTCACCTCTCCCATCAGGACCTATTGTAGACACTAATTAAACCTCTAGAGAAAATGTTAATAAAAATTATTAGCTAAGAAACAGATTTTCTTTAAAGAACAAGTCATACTGAGAGAGCTAATGTATTGGTGCTAAGTTGTGAAGTTAACTCATTGGACAAAAGTTTTAATGAGCTGGAAAACATCAGAAGTATTTTGGTTTTTTGCTTTGTGTGTGTGTCCAAACTGTAATCCCTCAATTTTATCTAACAGTGTCAGACCATCAGGGATTAGTGTTGGACCCTGATACGTTTGTTAAGAAGTTTAAAACTTGGGCATTTATAGGGAATAATATGACTCCTGTGAGGGGTCAAGAACTCTTCAGTTTCTATCCGACAAAGCTGCTTATTTATTGGGTAGAAATGAGTCAGTCTTATCTGGTACGGTTGTATAATGCCATGTAGGGAACTAGAAGGTATGAAATATTTCTGGCCTCTTTTCAGTTTTATGGTGGCATAGGTATTTTATTATAATACATTTGTCCTAAATCCTCAATCAGAGAAAAACACTAATACATAATATTCTGGATGTTTCTCCCATCAAATCCTGCCTTACCAATTAATTTCTCTGTGCTAAGATTATCTAGAACAATTTTACAAATGAGCATTTCCTAAAATGCATTTAATTTGTATTATGTATTATGAGAATTTACAATGAACCTAAGAGCTGTGCACAAGCTTCCCAAATATATATCACCAAAATTCAGATTATAAAGAGGTTTGGATTAGTTCTGGGTAAGCATCAAAATGAACTGAACCTTTTCATATTTGCCATTGCTAGTTCCTACTTACTCACTCCCTCTCATTTTCTTTCCCTTGTTTAACTTTCTCTGTCCCTACAAGAAAACATTAATGCCATGACTCTTCTGACTGAATAATAGTGATTAAAAACACAAAATTCTAGAGTAGCCTGGGGAGCTCCTCAAAGCCACCTTGAAGGAAATATGTTCCAACACTCAGACCATTTGTAGATAATTCTTAACAATATTATTTCATCCAGAGTAATGGAACTTGACCTTGAGTCCATTTGTTAGTGTATCTGTGCTGACTAAAGATGTGTTTAAAGCTACAAAATTTAGACCTGATCCAGAATTCAAACGACCCGGTGTACACATTGGTATAGATATGGGGTTTGTTTTGGATCATTTTAAAGATAATGGTAATTTGCAAAATTGGATCTGGACCTCCACTTCCAATATTTGGGAGAGCTTAGAGGTGGGGGTTTGGTCCAGTCCAGGGTTTCTCAAACTTCATTGCATCACAACTCCCTTCTGACAACAAAACTTACTACACAACCATGGGAAGAGGGACTGAAGCACGAGCTCCACTGCTCCAGGCGGGGGTGGGGGCAAAGTGAAAGCCCAAGCTCTGCCGCCCTGGGGGGCCCTGAAACTTGAGGGCTTCAGCCCTGGGCAGTGGGGCTCAGACTTTGGTTTCAGCCCTGAGCTCCAGCAAGTGTAACACAGCCCTGACGACCCCATTAAAACGGGTTTGCAACCCACTTTGGGGTCTCGACCCACAGTTTGAAAACTGCTGGTCTAGTCCCATCCCTAGTATAGAATATATCAAATACTTGTGCTTTGAGCAACTTAAACTTCCCTTTCCATTAGACAGAAGGTACATGCAAAGGAATTAACAATGAAGAAATTGCTATCAGGAGTGAATGAGAGAATGTAAACAAGAGTTGGATGTTCCCAAAGCCCCATGTTTCAGTTTCCTTTAAGATGAACCATTTCCATACTATTATCAGGGCAGCTGTGTAGCTTGTAAACTTCTCAGCCAACTAAGTGTCTCTTTTTGTAGGCATTGGAATAATGTGGGCTGTAAAATGTGCAAGGATCTGTTTTATCTACAAAGAGAAGGATCTCACCCACTGTTGGTTCAATCTCACCCACCGTTGATACATTTCTATACTGTGAATTAGTAGTTCTTTAAAAGAGTGGAGGAGTTTTCCACTGAGATAAAATGGGAAACTTTTTTCATAAATGTTCATGGGGGAAAAAATCATGGGAAATGTTGAGCCAAAGAAAAACTAGTGTTACTTTCAAACTTTTTTGCAAATATACTTAGCTTTTTTGACCAGCTTTGTTGTATAATCCTTAGGTACCACCTTGCTTCCCTGTGGATGCGATCAAGATCACCAATTACAAGAAGGGAACGGGTAGAGCAGTCTGCTGTTTTTCCTAAATCTAGCACACCGGAGGAAGAGGAGCGGGCAGAGCTTTGACTCCCCGTCTCCCTGGCCCAGTCAACATATACACAGGCACAGTCAAAGGGAAAGCAATCTATTTATTCTGTGGCTCTTAACTTCCCTGCCAGAAGTAAGCAAAGAAGTAGGAATCATGGTCTAACATGCCATGGACCAAAGAAACAGGGAGCGTAGCAAATGCACCATGCCCCCTTTCCCCACCTTTGATACCAGCCTTCTAACAGTAAATAGACTGGATTTTCCATCAATCCATTTTATCACTCCAGATTCTCTGCTTGGCTAATTCTGTGGATGCCCTTCTCTGAATATTTAACATATTTGGGTATCTACAGATTTTTCAGGTGTGGTTCTGTGGCATTCTACACCCAGTATTTTGCAGCTCTCTTATGAAAATCCACATAGGAGATAATAGGGGTAGAAGTAGCATTAAATATTGTGCAGCCATGACAGAAAGCATCCGATGGATGGCAGGGACTTCTGGGGTTGACTTCTAATTTTTGAGGATCTAAGAGCTCTAAGCATGTCAGCTGATATGCCTCTAGCTCCCTCTATAATGTTAAGAATGTCTCTCTTCTATGAAGAGAATGGGCGAAACCCTGGCTCCATTGAAGTCAATGGCGAAATTCCCATCAACTTGAAGGGAGGCCAAGATTTTACCCAATATCATCATATATCTGTATTTCAAAGCCATGTGAATTTTAACATAGTTTTCCCCTTCCTTCAGACACTATTGTGCAAGAATGGCATGGGCTATGGTAAAAAGAACAGGAGTACTTGTGGCACCTTAGCATCCGAAAAAGTGGGTTTTAGCCCACGAAAGCTTATGCTCTAATAAAGTTGTTAGTCTCTAAGGTGCCACAAGTACTCCTGTTCTTTTTGCGGATACAGACTAACACGGCTGCTACTCTGAAATGGGCTATGGTGACAACAGTGGGCACTTGGACAAAAAGCCATCTAAAATCACTACTTCAGCTAAGGTCCATATTCAGCCTTGCTTCAACTCCAAGTTCACAGATAAATTGGATCCATAAAGTGCAAAAAGTACACTTGCAAACACAGCCTCATAACAGAAACAATGCAATGACATCAACAATTTATAAAAATGTATTATGTATTGATTGTGCACCAAGCCTGTAGAAACTATTTTGTAAACATTATTTTTTTAAAAGGAACCCAATCATGCAGTCCCTACTCAAGACAGGAAGAAAAATATCAATTCTAATGGAAAGTTTCCTCAATAAGGCCTGTACAATCAGGTTCATGATTTTTTTTTATATAGCAAGGAAACTATGATGTGACTCTGCTTTAAATCTCACTCCCATTCTGCTAAGTATGGAGAATGTGTCCAGAGCTCATCAGGAGACAATTTTTCCCTCCAAAATCTGCACTGGCCGATTATGGTAACTGAAAACCAAAAATGTTTGGTCAGAAAATTCACAATTTGTCAGGAATTCAGTTTTTTTGCATAAAACCCAAACATTTAAGATGAAAACAGTTTTTTTCATTAATATTCCCATTTTGCCAGAAAAATATTTTCTATCAAAAAGATGTTTCAGTAGAAAACTTTCAACCAACTCTGATCACTTTTGACACCAGTGCAATTCAGGAGTTATCCCACTGAAGCCAGAGAAAAAATTGAGATCATACCCAGTTTAGTGATTCTTTGCCGTATGTTACTGAAGAATATATTGGCAATATTGTATGACCACACAATATATTACCTTTTCTGGCTTTTCTAGTACTTATTTTAGGATGTGGCGGGGTATTGCTTTAAGAGGCATTAAACACACTTTAAGAAAGAAGAAGGAACACTTGTCAGGAGTTATTTGGATGACTTTCTTTTCAAACAAAGCCAGGAGAAGAAATATCGAATAAAGTTTGAAGAGTTCATTGACTAAATAATTAATATGAATGGACAGGATGACCAGGATAATCCATGCATACATTAGATTTTACCTTTTTGTTTGCATGGCATTACTAACCCCTTGCATGTCTCTGAACATGTATCATATACTCCTGCTGAGTCAATGGAAATAATCATAGAATTATAGAAGATTACGGTTGAAAGAGACCTCACAATGTCATCTAGTCCAATCACCTGCTCAAAGTGGGACCAACACCAACTAAATCATCCCATCCAGGGCTTTGTCAAGCTGGGCCATAAAAACCTCTAAGGATGGAGATTCCACCACCTCCCGAGGTAACCCATTCCAGTGCTTCACCACACTCCTAGTGAAATAGTGTTTCCTAATATCCAACCTAGGCCTCCCCCACTGCAACTTGAGACCATTGCTCCTTGTTCTGTAATCTGCCACCACTGAGAACAGCCTAGCTCCATCCTCTTTGGAACCTCCCTTCAGGTAGTTGAAGGCTGCTATCAAATCCCCCCTCACTCTTCTCTTCTTCAGACTAAATAAGCCCAGTTCCCTCAGCCTCTCCACATAAGTCATTTGCCTTAGCCCCCTAATCATTTTGTTGCCCTTTGCTGGACTGTCTCTAATTTGTCCACATCCTTTCTGTAGTGGGGGGCCCAAAACTGGATGCAATACTCCAGATGTGGCCTTACCAAGTGCCGAATAGAGGGGAATAATCACTTCCCTCGATCTGCTGGCAATGCTCCTACTAATGCAGACCAATATGCCATTAGCCTTCTTGGCAGCAAGGGCACACTGCTGACTCATATCCAGCTTCTCATTCACTGTAATCCCCAGGTCTTTTTCTGCAGAACTGCTGCTTAGCCAGTCGGCCCCCAGCCTGTAGTAGTGCATGGGATTCTTCTGTCCTAAGTTCAGGATTCTGCACTTGTCCTTGTTGAACCTCATCAGATTTCTTTTAGCCCAATCATCCAATTTGTCTAGGTCACTCTGGACCCTATCCCTACCCTCCAGCATATCTACCTCTCCCCCTATCTTAGTGTCATGTGCAAACTTGCTGAGGGTGCAATCCATCCCATCATCCAGATCATTAATGAAGGTGTTGAACAAAACTGGCCCCAGAACTGATCCCTGGGCCACTTCACTTGATAAAGAATGGGGCTATACAAATATACAATATATATAGAATATAAATAATGGGGCTATACCAATGGCAGAGACAAATTCTCTCTTCTGTAATCCCACTGAAGTCAATAGGGTTGAATAAGAGAATGCGGGGGGAGGGTAAATCACAGCAGAATTTGGCTTATCGCTTTGGGAAGCCCAGTCGTTGAGGCAGGCTAGGGAGCAGTCTGGAGGAGTAGTCCAGTGTGCGCAGATGGTCAGGTAGACAGCAGGGCAATCCATATCAGAGGCAGTCCAGGGAGACAGTCAGAGTTCTCGCAGAGGTCAGTATCTGGAAGATCCAGTCCAAGGGGCTGGGCCAGTGGGTTGGGGAGGCGAGGTTGGGTGGGGCAGCAAGGCAGGGGCAGACAAGGCAGCAGGTTTGGGCTAGGCAGTCAGGCAAGCCAATATAGGGAGCAATCAGCAGACAATGGTCTGTTGCTCAGACAACTTCGTCTTCCTGTTGGAGCTTTTATATAGTCCAGGTACCCAATAAGAGTGCTGACAATCCATCCAATCAGGGGTCTGGGGAGTGGCTGCTCTGTACCTGTAGGTCGTTAGCGTTAAGGCTGTAAATCGGGGTGCTGGTAAATGCATCAGTGCATCACCATAGCACAGCAACTAAGGATGTTGCTTGTTGGCCTGGGTTCAATACCAGGGTCCTGACACCTTTAAATTACAGGCAATTCACAATTAAGTGGCTAATAGAGCTGTGGCTTGCAGATAAATACCCTGTTCAATATCTGAGAATAACTAAAGTTACGAATGATGATCAGTGAGAGTGAGATTTAATATACTACCAAATCAAACAGAAGATTATAAATGTCAAACAGACGTGAAAGCTGAGGCAAGACTCTGCAGTGTAAGAAAATAAATTCATCTCTGTATCCCATATGAAGTTAATGTCCATAAAATGTAAAGAAAATTGTCTAACTAGCTGTAATCTGCTTGAGTGGAAATGGATGCTTGCAGCTTGTTTTCAGGCATAACATTTTCAGCTGATAGAAGATCTATCGAGCTTTTTATTAAAGGAAAATAAGTAAGCTGTACTATGTGCTAAATGAAACATCAAATGAGGCTTCTTTTCAAAGAAATGATTTGTACTGCATGTTACATCGAGGCACCAGTATCTAAAAGAGATTTCTTGGAAAAGTGGAATTTAAATTTAAAGTCAGGTAAGAAAATTCTCAGCTGGTAGAAATCAGCATCATTGGTTTTACTAGAGCTATGCTGAGCTACACTGGTTGAAGATGTGGCCCCAAGTGTTTAAAATACCAAGGCTTAGGTAACTTACTATCCAAATAATCTGTTGTCTTATCAATTCAACAGAGGTGAGAAATTAGGTCTGTGCTTGTCAAAAATTAACATTTGCCAACAGTTGGCGCTGTGGTCATGAAAAACCAAAGTTTTTCCTTTATATATAGAGTAGGAAATATCTAAGGTATCTCACATATTTCTTCATGATAACTACTAGAAAATGCTGACTTGACAATCGTGATCACTGTGAAACAAAATTAGTGAATGTGGTGGAGATTTTGCATCAAGGAGAATTTCACAACACATTGAGGCTTTTCCCAGATCACAAACTATTACCGATTAGTGGGTCAATTTTTTACAGCAGACACATCTATGGCATGCAGCCCATAGGAGCACCATAATCTTCCTGAGTTGTGTAGCTAGAAATTCTTGCATAGTTTTAGATTTCTACCCTAATCCCCCGCACCACCACCATACCAATGGCTGATGTAGCATCCATATGGCCATCAAAACTACCTATAGAGCAGCTGGGGTGGAACATCTGGGGAGTCAGCCTTCCCCAAAGTTCTAGTGGAGGAGAGGAGGCTAGTCCCTAGATGGCAGACTGAGTGTGCCAGCAGAGTAGAATGGGGACATAAGGCATCTTAACTACAACTCCTGTAAGGGACTGTGGCAGCATTTCCAAACCAAAATATTTCAGGTTTTGCACACTCTGTTTTTTTCACATCAAACCCAATTTTCCATCAAAAAACAGTTTCCATGGAAAATATTCACCCAGCCTTAGTGGCTTTGCTTTCAGAGTGGCTGAAATGATTTCCTCATAGATCTCCAATGTTGTATCACCTCTGGGCATGTTTGTATTGGAATAGGAGTGCTCAGTCTTTATAACCGCAAAGCTCTCCATGTAGGAGACCTTGAACTGTGGACACTACAGAAATAAGTGACTAAAAGGGCCATTGTTATTTTGAAAGGTTTCTTGAGGGTGAGCTATACTTTAAAAGTTCAAGAAGAGCATCTTTTTTTTTTTTTAAGGGTGTGTAGGCCCAAGAGCTGCTACGGAAGAGCGCAAGAGCTGCTTTTCCCCCTCTTCATAAAAGCGTTTTAGGGTCTAATTTTCAAGCAGCACAAGTGGGATTTATGTACGTAATTCTCATTAATGCTAATGAGAGTTTGGCACATAAACTTATGTTAGAATAAACAAAAAGAGACAGATACTTGGCTAGTGTAAATGGGCACCATATGGCTCCATTGAACACTAAGGGGTTGTGCCCTTTTACACATGCAGAGCATCTGATCCAAATAGTTTTGCAAGCAGGCTAGGGCAATTTCACTCAACAGCACAGTTAATGTTAAGAATTTCAAAACTATATAAAAAGTCTTTCTTTTCTCCCATGTTTTAACACACAGTTTCATTGGGTTTTGCCATTTCCATGGTTTCAATGTCCATGTCTGTACTGACAACTCTTAAATTTATTTCTGCACTCTGTATCTTTCTCCAGCAGTTTAAAGTCATGCATCGTTCACTGTTCCTGTGACATCTCATCCTTGATAGCTCACTAATTTCTTAAACTCACCATGGCTAAAGCTGGACTCATCATCTTTCCCCCTGGATCTCTTAACTACCTTGATTCTCTGTTATAGTTGACACCACCACGATTTTTCTTTTTCCCCAGTCCTGCAACTTGGGGTTAATCTTCAACTCCTTCACTTCCTTCTTCCCCAAGTTACAGCCAAATCTTCTCACTTTTTCCTCCACAATATTTCTAAGATCCAGCACTTCTTTTCTGTCCCAGTAGCCTAATTGCTCATCCAGTCCCTATTCAGCTTCTCCCTTATTAACAGCAACCTCTTCCTCTCGTTTATTTTTGATACTCATTTGATACCTACCTCTCCACTCCATCTAAAATGCAGCTGCCAAAATTATCTTTATCATGTGTGGTTTGATCATGTCTTCAAGTCACTCCACTGGCTCCCCATTGTACTGCTGACTAAATTCAAACTTCTTGTCCTTCCACAGCACTACATTACTCAGCCCCTGCTTACACCTTGGACCTGGTATGCGCTCATATTTTACAGCCCTCTCTATTGTTCTTCTTCATCCCCTTCTGTTTTCCCATATTGCCCTTGAAGTTTGAAAATCCCTCCCCTCTTTTCCCATAACTATGGTGCCACACATTAAAATCCTTCCCAAAGCCTCACCTCTTCTGTGAAATTGGCAAGTATTGTGGACAGAAGAGGTAATACATACAAGAAATAGACTCATCAATCTGTATCCATGCTTTACTGTGTGATGTTATCTTTACTGTCAGTCTTCTCCCTTTCCTATCTACCTACTGAATATGGCTGTATTTTAAAGATGCCTTATTGAGGGCGCAGGAACAAACCATCCTGATGTGCAGAAAGAATCGCAAATATGGCAGGCGACCAGCTTGGCTTAACAATGAAATCTCTGGTGAGCTTAAACACAAAAAGGAAGCTTACAAGAAGTGGAAACTTGGACAGATGGCTTGGGAGAAGTATAAAAATATTGCTCGAGCATGCAAGGGTGTAATCAGAAAGGCCAAAACACACCTGGAATTGCAGCTAGAAAGGGATGTGAAGGGTAGCAAGAAGGGTTTCTACAGGTATGTTAGCAACAAGAAAAAGGTCAGGGAAAGTGTGGGTCTCTTAATGAATGGGGGAGGCAAGCTGGTCACAGATAATGTGGAAAAAGCTGAAGTACTCAATGCTTTTTTTGCCTCCGTCTTCACAGACAAGATCAGCTCCCACACTGCTGTCCTGGGCAACACAGTATGGGGAGGAGGTGAACAGCCCTCAGTGGTGAAAGAACAGGTTAAGGACTATTTAGAAAAGCTGGACATGTACAAGTACATAGGTCCAGATCTAATGCATCCAACGGTGCTGAGGGAATTGGCTGATGTGATTGCAGAACCATTGGCCATTATGTTTGAAAACTCGTGGCAATTGGGGGAGGTCCCGGACAATTGGAAAAAGGCAAATATAGTGCCCATCTTTAAAAAAGGGAAGAAGGAGAACCGGGGACCAGTCAGCCTCACCTCAGTCTCTGGAAAAATCATGGAGCAGGTCTTCAAGGAAATCATTTTGAAGCACTTGGAGGAGAGGAAGGTGATCAGGAACAGTCAACATGGATTTACCAAGGGCAAGTCATGCCTGACCAACCTCATTGCCTTCTATGAAGAGATAACTGTCTATGTGGATATGGAGACAGCAGTGGATGTGATATATCTTGACTTTAACAAAGCTTTTGATATGGTCTTCCACAGTATTCTTGCCAGCAAGTTAAAGAAGTATGGATTGGATGAATGGACTATAAGGTGGATAGAAAGCTGGCTAGATTGTCAGGGTCAATGGGTAGTGATCAATGGCTCAATGTCTAGTTGGCAGCCAGTATCAAGCGGAGTGCCCCAGGGGTTAGTCCTGGGGCCGGTTTTGTTCAACATCTTTATTAATGATCTGGATGATGGGATGGATTGCACCTGCAGCAAGTTTGCGGATGACACTAAGTTGCAGGGAGAGGTAGATACGTTGAAGGATAGGGATAGGATCCAGAGTGACCTAGACAAATTGAAGGATTGGGCCAAAAAAAATCTGATGAGGTTCAACAAGGACAAGTGCGGAGTCCTGCACTTAAGACAGAAGAATCCCATGCACCGCTACAGGCTGGGGACCAACTGGCTAAGCAGCAGTTCTGCAGAAAAAGACCTGGGGATTACGGTGGATGAGAAGCTGGATATGAGTCAGCAGTGTGCCCTTGTTGCCAAAAAGGCTAACAGCATATTGGGCTGCATTAGTAGGAGTATTACCAGCAGATCGAAGGAAGTGATTATTCCCCTCTATTCAGCACTGGTGAGGCCACATCTGGAGTATTCCATCCAGTGTTGGGCCTCCCACTACAGGAAGGATGTGGACAAATTGGAGAGAGTCCAGTGGAGGGCAACAAAAATGATCAGGGGAGAGGAGCACATGACTTACCAGGAGAGGCTGAAGGAACTGGGCTTATTTAGTCTGGAGAAGAGAAGAGTGAGTGGGGATTTGATAACAGCCTTCAACTACCTGAAGGAGGGCTCCAAAGTGGATGGAGCTTGACTGTTCTCAGTGGTGGTAGATGACAGAACAAGAAACAACGGTCTCAAGTCTAGGTTGGATATTAGGAAAAACTATTTCACTAGGAGGGTGGTGAAGCACTGGAATGGGTTACCTAGGGAGGTGGTGGAATCTCTATCCTTAGGGGTTTTAAGGCCCGGCTTGACAAAGCCCTGGGTGGTATGATTTATTTGGGGTTGATCCTGCTTTGAGCAGGGGGTTGGACTAAATAACCTCCTGAGGTCTCTTCCAACCCTAATCTTCTATGATTCTATGACCCTTACTTGTTATGTCTTATTAAAATTAATTGGCACTCTCTTCAGGACAAGGAACCTTATTTGTTTTGTGAAGCTTCTAGCACAGGGATAGGCAACCTTTGGCATGCAGCCCATCGGGGAAATCCACTGGCAGGCCGGGGCGGTTTGTTTACCTGCAGCGTCCGCTGGTTCAGCCGATCGCAGCTCCCACTAGCCGCAGTTCACCATTCCAGGTCAATGAGGGCTTTGGGAAGCGGCGGCCAGCACATCCCTCGGCTCACATGATGCCACAGGTTCATAAGGAAGTACGAGTGTCACAAAGGGCCCTAGCAAAGACAAATCAAAGTGCTCCTACCGAGTGGGAGGCAAAAATGTGAGAATCAAAAGACAACACGCAGAATGAGATCACTATTTCATGTTCCTCATTTTAAAATTTCTTTGTGCAGTTGTTTATGAATGAATAACAAAAAGTTGAAATGATTGTTAAGTGTAAGCCCCAACACCAGATAGTCAAAGAGAAGGGTGAAAGAAGCAGGGAGTACTGAATATAAATCGATATAAAATATTATAGATATAAACATTAAGAGAATAGAGCAGGAGTTAGTATTCAACAAGTCCCCAAAGGGCACATTTAATTTTGTTCTTTAAGGTTCAGTATTTAATTTAATTTGGCCCAGTTTGTAAGAGAAGACATAGACTCAAGACCAAAGCAAAGCAATGAAATACTGTTTTCCATTATTTTTTTCTTGAAGATTAATGTTGTGTCTAACTGACCTGATTGAGAAAAAAGGCTGCTTTTAATTCTGAACCAAGAGCCAACATTTTAATGTGTTGTCCCCTCTGTTTTGTAAGAAAAAAGAATGTGTTAGGAACTGTGCTTCATCTGTATCTCAAGGGCAAAACTGGCACCATGCTTCTGTTCCATGCAGATGTTGAGCCCAATAAAGTTTTTCTCATAAACAAAGGGCTGGAGGCCTCTTCGTTGGATTCCATTGGGAGGTCAAGTACTTCTCATAAACTGAACATCCTTTGCAATATCAAAGAGTTCAAAGAAAACAGAAAAATATTAACAGCCACACAGGCAACACCAACAAAGGAACAAAAAAAGCAGTGTATATCTGTACCACGCTCAACACTGCATGGCATGGGTGTTTTCTCACCAAAACTTTGAGGCAAACAGAATATATCAATAACATTTTATAATATTTTCACGATGAAAGTTCTGTGATGTGTTTGGAGTAATAGTGAGCTGCACTTTAATCTGACAAATTCAACATTTTGGCAAAAATTGCTTTTTCATAATCCTCTATCCAGCTTTCTCATCATCTAGCGTATGTTCAGTGTTGCTTACGGCAAAAAAAAAAAGGAACCTACCTTGCAACCAATGATAAGTACCAGACATTTTTAAAAATAAAACTGAAAAAAATGTTATTTAAAAACTTTGGTATCTAAGGCAACACCAATAGCTTCTTGGAAATTTAAACTTAAAAGCTCCTATTGAAATCAGTGGCAAAATTTCCAGGGCCAAGACCATAATCTTCATCCCAAGTAAACCATTGTCTTTAATCTAAAATGAGTAGGTGTATGGAACAGCTTCCATATGAGGAGAGATTTAAAAGACTGGGACTTTTCAGCTTTGAAAAGAGATGACTAATAGGGGATATAATAGATGTCTATAAAATCTTGACTGGTGTAGAGAAAGTGAATAAAGAAGTGTTATTTACTCCTTCACATAACACAAGAAGCAGGGGAAGTATTTCTTCACATTACACACAGTCAACCTGTAGAACTCATTGCCAGGGACTGTTATGAAATCCAAAACTATAACAAGGCTCAAAAAAGAACTAGATAACTTCATGGAGGATAGATCCATCAATGGGTATAAGCCAAGATGGTAAGGGGATGCAACCCCATGCTCTGAGATTCCCTAGCCTCTGTTTGCCAGAAGCTGGGAGTGGATGCCAGGGGATGGATCATTCAATAACTGTCCTGTTCTGTTCATTCCCTCTGAAGCATCTGGCATTGGCCACTGTTAGAAGATCTGAGCTATTATGGCCATTTTTATGTTCTTATGTTTATAAGGACATTGTATTACAACACTGGCTAAGCATAGAATCTGGGATTTCCAAAGGTACTAGATATTACCTTAGAAATGTAATGATCTCCACCCTTAGAGAAGTCTATGGAAGGAGGTATTTTCTCTGGGTCCAGATTCACATAATTTGTGGGAGTGAGTGGGGGAAGTCACGAAAAGCAGAAGTCCATCATACGATAGCAAAAACAATATTCACATAAATACCAAATTCCCTGTAGCTCATAAATTGGATGACAACATTTCTGTGGGATTTTTTTTAAAACATTTTCATTCAGATCTGTTAATTATTCTTTTTTTTATCATTTGAGAACAGTTTTATTTACCTCTCTCTGTTCTATTTAGAATTCTGGATATGGTACTGTAATGAGACCCCTTTTGTAGTATACAATCTTGCAACAGAAAAGCACATATAGTGGAACAGTGGAATACTCAGTATGATTTGAGTATTCAAGCAATTAATATAAAGGCACAAGTCACCAAGCATGCTCTTTTTATATAATTATTGAGCTTCACTACAGGGCCAGTTCTAGGGATGGGCTAATAGGGCTATTTTCGTGGGCACCATATAGTTGTCCTTTTTTTCCACTCTGATTGGCTGGCCATTTTTGGTTGGTTTGTTGGTTGGTTGGTCTCTTGTTTTTTTGTTTTGTTTTTGCTCACCTGACTGGCCAGCTTTTTTTTTTTGGGGGGGGGGAGAGGGACTCCAGTACTGAGAAAGGAGGAGGACAGGCACTTTGAAAATGTTTGATGGGCAGATAGGTAAGCCCCACTCACTATATTTATTCATTGTAGTTTCCACATTATAGATTGCTCCTGTCTACCTATTTTTTCAAATCAATTATTACTACCCAATTCCTCTGACCACTTCAGAGCAGTCTTACAAACCATTTCCTTCCTCTATCTTCTTGTCTAATTATGTTTACCTTGTAAATTCTCAGTTATCTTTAATTAAGCTTTTCTCTAGATTCACAAGCCTTTAGGTGGGCTTTTCTAAAGCTCCAATCATAATGTTTTAAATATAAACCTTGCTTTCCCATAATATCACGGGAACAGATACACACAAACAGTCACCAGAGGGGCTGGAAAGCAGATCCACAACCCTCTCTTAAATCCTCTGGAGCAGCAATGAAGTTGCAAATGTGCACACAGCCCACAGGGGAAAAGAATTATAAAACTTTTTTGTGTAGTGACATTGTTGGTAACTCCTCTTGTAAGAAAAAAAGATAGGACTGTACACGGCCTTGATCCAAAGCCAACTGAAATCAGTGAGAGTCGTTTTATTGATATTTTGGGTTCTCGATCCATTAAAAAGATCTTGAGTGGTAAATGAATGAAGGACCCAGTAAGCGTGTTTTTGTGCTAACCGCTAAAGATTTGACCCAGAAGTGGGAGAAGAATACCCCTGCAATTAAGTATGGTGAATCAGAGAGCAGAAACAGATCTGGTGAGAGAATGGGAAGGAGAATCAGCTACCTGGGGCAACGATGGTAAAGAGACAAGTTTCATTTGATAAGAAAAATAGTGTATGTACCAACTGTAACATAGATAAAAAGAAATGTAGTGATAATAATTTTTTTTAAAAAGCCAGAGGGAGCTACACAAGACACTATACAGATTAAAAGAAGAATTAGACACATGTATCAAGCAAGTTAATTTCCCAGGTTATTTTTTAGCAGTTTTATTGACCCTACTGACAAATATGTAAGCAATAATGATTGAATGCTTGGCATTTCCAAATCATATTTTGAAATACATCACCACAGAACTGTATAATGGGAAGTAGTATATTGGTGTTTTACCCAGTAAAAGGTCAACACTTCTTTTTCAAGTTCCTAATCTATCTTGTGTCATTTTAGATTGGTAGTGTGGACTCATTGCTTAAAGATATCCAATTCCTAAGCAGCCTCGCCAGAGCAGAATGCTTCTTTCAGCTCAGAAGAAATGCAGTCCAGTCTAGTAGCCCTGGAGGGGACAAGCTGATTTAATTTGTGAACACTGGTGGAAGATAAAAAATTATAAGATCAGTTACAAGAACCAACTGTAAACACAAGCAATTAATATTGGACAAGCTACTCTTGAATGAAGATCTATAGTGCAGTGCACCATAAAAGAATAAGCCTTAGAAATCCTCAAATCATTTTTATATGTATTTATTCTGAAGACTGGAGATGGCACAATGGAGACTAAAGAAAGATTCTAAACTCCAGCAAATTGTAAATGCAATAGAGAATGATGCTTAATCTATAACTGAATTGTATACAAGACTCCCCCTTCTCTCTCGCTCTCTCTTGATCAGAGATTAAGGGATTTTGCAAGTTATTTTAATAGCTGTTGATAATTTCAAGCCAACTGCAACAAAGATCCACCAACAGGATTTACTTGCATTTAATATTAATTGGAATGTGTTCTCCTGAATTTACAGATTCCATTTCAGTCAGACCATGTGGTGTGATACAGTGGGTGATACCAGGAAGAGATGTTCAGAGAGATGTATTTGCATTATACTGCACACAAGGGCTGACACTGTGAGGGAAAACTCTCCTTTCCAGGAAATAAACACAAATAAAATAAAACAGTGGAGTGAAAAATGTAATACCCGCAAAATTGCAGAGCCAGGATCATGTGATGGATAAAATGAGTAGGAAAAGGAAGGAAATAACTACAGAGGAGACTGAGCTGCAATGCTTGGATTGTTTGAGCCCTGATCTTGGTTACAGATCTACCAAGCTATCCTCTTCAGGGACAGGACTGTGTCTTCTGATGCATTTGTACAGCATCCAGCATAATTTAAGTACTACAGCAGAAAGCAGAATTTAGCCCATTATAATTAGGTGTTAAGAATATTTTGCAAAGTGTTTTAAGGAGTGCTCTTCAAAAATGTACTTTGAATGTCCAGCTACCACCTCTTCATTCATTCGCAGTTAGAAAATGACTTACTGCGGCTCTCTTCTTTCTCTATACAAAGGTTACTTTGATACTTGATTTCCAGGAAAGCCTATTCTATTCAAATCTATGAATGTAGTCCTTTCATACACTGTTCAGACTATTATATTTTGTCCCTTTTATTCCTATTATGTTTAACTTTTTTGAGATTTTATATGCATCTATAATATCTTATATAGACTGGTTACTTTTATACACTTGCCAATTTTGTCTTAGATAAGTAAATACAGTAACATCAGTGTTACATATGTATTTCTGATGATAATTATAGGTAATACTGCAAATACTGAGGTTACCGTATCTATTTACGTAAGTCAAAATTGGCAAGTGTTTATGGGTGGCCATTGTACAGTAAGGATAACAATTTTTAAAAAGGAAAAGATATTACAAGAGAGATATAAGAATGTAAGTCTTTTTTTGTGGCCAACATTCACCCTCGTTGGGGGTATTGAAGTTGGGGATGTATTCTGAAGCCCTTGAGGATATACTGCAGCAATTAATCCTGCATGGAGAGAAGTGGCACAGATGGTTCTAAGGGACAGGTTTATTGGTGTAGAACAAGGAGCAGCAGCAGAGCGTCTCCTTTCCTCATCTCCTTAGGTGACCAGACCCAGCTCTGCTTTGTCCCCTTCAGCCCTGCCCCTGCCATTTCCCATCAAGGACTTTCCTCCTCACCTTGTCCTGCTCCTTATTTGATGTATTTTTCTTCTCTCCCTCCATATCTCTGTTCAGCTACCTCCATTTTTATCCCTTTCACTCCCTGTCTGGTTGGTTCTCACCCATCCCTGTATCCTCTTCTCCTCTGCTTCTTTTACCTCATCTTCCCAGTTTTTATTCTTCCCCCTTTCTTTGTATCCAACCTGCTTTCCCCTGTTTTCTTCCTCCCCTCCCCAACATTTTTATTCTTTCCCTCCATATTTTGGTGTCTCTTCTTCCTCACATCTTTGCTCTTTCCTCTGACTCTCCACCCCTCCTCCTGTTTCATCCCCTCCTTTTCCTCTTTTCTGTCCCTCCTCCCCTTCCATGAGTTTGTTCCCTCCTGTTTCTTTCCCACTCCCAATTCCTGGCTCTCACCTACATGTTTTTGGCCCCATCTTCTCTTGCTCCTGCCCTGCCTCCCAGTCTTCACTTTTCCCACTCTCCTTTACCACCATGTCACAGTGGCTGGGAGCAGGGTGACCAGCTTCTCAAAGTAAAACACAGGCATATGTCTGACAGGAGTAAGGGATGGATGAGTGCAGAGTTTCGGTGAGGATAAAGCAAGGCCCCATGGCAGGTTTTTGCCAGCTTGGAGGGAGGGTGAAATGGTACCTGCTTCTCTGTCTCCCCCTTGAGCAACATCGCAAGACAAAGAATAGTTCTGGAGCAATTTTGTTTAAAAAGGGGGAATGTGGGGAAAATGGGTGGGTTTATTTATAAATCTGCTCGGGAGGGTCATTGTCCCCCAAAAGCTGGGAGACATCCAATTTCCAGAGCATCTGGTCAACCTATATGTGGAGTTATGGGAGGAGAGCTAAGCAAAGATCTGGTTGGCCAGGTAGGGATGGCCACGGAGGCACACATGTGCTTAAGTAGCTTTTGCTTTCAGCAGATTTCAGCCTGCAGGATGATTTACAAAACCTCGGACAAAACACAGGGTTTATAGCTCCAGCAGAATGACCAGGACTGGCCCTGTAAACAGAGATATTTCTGATATTTAAGGCCTCGTCACCCTTGATGAGGTGCTTCTCTGGTCTTAATTTATGCTGCTCCTATTGTATATGGGAAACTGTTACATGATGGTGTTGTCACCAGCACATCCCCTGGCACTTTTCCCTTCCTCTCTTATCTTAGTAGCAGCAATGTGAAGAGAAGATATTGGTAAGAGCTGATTTCCTTTTGCTCCTGAGCCTCCCACAGCAAACCTGGATGTGGGACAACTGCCCTTTATTCCCCATCCCTTTCAATAATCCTGCTAATGGGTCTCCAACTCCAGTTTCATTGAGTGCCCTTAGCATTATATGCATAACTCCCATTGATTTCAGAGTTGTGTGCATACACCAGAGGACACATTTTTTTCTGTATGTTTGTGGAAACAAATATTGGATTGATTCCTATTCAGATGCAAATATAAATCCAATCAGAGGAGACAGAAAAGCCTGCAAACTGCCATTGATGCACTGGAAGGCAGATGAAAACAGCCTCTCACTGCTTCTAGCAGGAGAAACAGTTAAAATGGTGGGAGACAGGCAGTCTCATGGTATTTCTCATTATGAAAGGTCACAACTCTGCTAGTTCATCACCATTTCTCAGAGCGAGCTGCAGAAGGTTGTGGCAGGGAGAGAAAAATATTACAAAGGAGACAAGACATATTACATAGCATTAGGAAGAGACAGAGAAAGTACTTAGTGACTTCACTGGAGTTGCACAGATATAACTGAGGGCAAAATTTGACTCTAGTTGCTTACATCTTGCATATCAGTTTACAATACACTGTGGGCCAAGCTGTGATCTCACCTTGTAAATCCAGAGTAGCTCTACTGAAGTCACCAGTCATGAGGTCAATAGAGATAATCCAGATTTACACTAGTAAAAATGAGATCACCATCTGGCCCTAAGTACTTCCTCTGTCTCCCATGTAAATATTTTTTTAAGTCTCCCCTGGAGTTACTCTCCCTCTCATAACACTCAGCAACTCTCCTCAAGAAATTCACTTTAATTATATCAATGGAGTTGCAATAAGCATAACTCAGGACTGAATTTTGCTTCTTGTCTATCTCTCCAATCCAAATAACACGTGCAAGACACGGTTATACATTTAGCGCTGCATGAAACATATGCATTGCACCAAGATCCCACCCGAACTCCAGTTGAGTTCAACTTCTCTTCTCTTTGGAATATCAGCTCAGATAAATGAATAATCCAAAAAACTTTGTTGATGCTGTTCACACATCCCCACCCCACTTCTTGCGACCCCACTTCTTACATTCTCAAGAAAAGTCCATTAGCCCACTCCCACCCATTTTGTCCTGTTGGGGCCAAGTGGCCCCTCAGCTAGTACCCCCTGATCCTTAAAGGATTCCTCAGGGTGTCATCTTCCTCTTAATTTCACAGCAGATTCTTCCAAAAAGGAACAGGAAGTAGACTTCATAATGCAAGAAAATATTCCTATTGCCAGTAACTCACAGACTGAGCTCAGAGCAAAGTTAGTCAAAAGAAGCTTTATAATCCCTGAAAATTTACTTGAAACTAAACTGCAGATAACAAGAACCTGTCACACAATGAAAAATTTCTTGAGCCCATTTACCAAAGATGAAACTGAACTTCAGTACCACAGTAAAACATCATCTACTACATTGGCAGCAGTTGTAGCAGCTGGATCCGTCAAAACACTGCCTTAGAAAACATGACATTGGCAAAGATATTACTGCTGCAGCTGCTACTATTACACATGGCAGGCCTAATTCTCTGAAATGACCTATGTTAAGAAAATTGGCAGCTACTGTTTCACCTGCTTCCAGTGCTGCTATGGCTTCTACTTCATAGGTTGGTCGTTTTACCTCTTTGGGTATAAAATGCCAGGTGATGCTACTTGTACAACGTATAGTACTAGTATCTCACACACACACACACACACACACACACACACACACTGGCATTCTATGTGACAAGGCTTCTCTCCCTTACACCACGTCTTTTGTTACAATGGACTTTGCAAGCAAGATACCTATTAAATGCACCCCATTTTTCCTGGATCACATTTATTATCATAATTAATTTGCATTGTAGCAGCATCTAGAGGTCTCAATCAGGATTCCATTGTGCTAGGTTTCCTCAATTTTTTATGCAACTTCAACTAGACTCTGAGCTCCATAGCTGTTAGGTTAGGGGCTAGTTACCAACATCATAATTGCGTGACTAAATTAAGAGAGCCATAATAATTCAGGGAACTTTGATTAAGTGCTGGTTAACAGACTATGCTTCAAGGGATTTTGAAACCCAAATGGTAGTCTCTTTTACTATTACTAGCTTATAGGGGCCTCGTCTTCTTGTATGTCTACAAAGCACCATTCAAACTTAGCGTATGAGGCTATATGAATAATAATTACAGTTCAAATATCTAGTTACTTCAGCAAATCTAATGATCCAGATTATAACCTCCGGTACATCTACGTAAATCTGGAATAACTCCATTAAAATCAGTGGTGGTACTCCTGAATTATACAGGTGTGACTGAGAGCAGAGTTTGATAAGGAGAAGTTGCACAGTACCTTAAATATGTTCTACTGTTCATCCTGTGCATCCCTATAATAGCACCCTCCTTTACTTAATTTAATAACAATTTGATACTTCTTTCTTGATATAAAATTAACTTTGCCTATAGCCTTAAATTGAGAATAGATATGACAATGTAAATACTAGTTTCAATTGAAGGACTGTCCTTTTCAGAAGATTAACAAGGGCCTTTAAGTATCTGGGAACTATTTTCACTTCTGAGTTAGCAAACCTGAGGCAGATCAATTCGACAAGGCTCACAGGAATGATGTCTATCTGGGGCAAATGTCTGCGACTGCTGAGGAGAAATGATGACAGTGAATCATCTCCTCAAGATTCTATAGAGTTTGCGAGTGACACCATGTATATTATCTGATCAAGATGATGTCAAAAATTAAAACCTATATTCTGGCTCTGTTTATAGAAAGGCTGAAAGCCTAAAGCAAAGTCACAGTATATTTGCCTATTAAACAATAAAGGTGACTTCCTTGATAAAAGGCATATGAGAGGATTCATAACTTGAAATTATTCAGGGCCTCAGGTGCTTGTATTTTTTTGTGGTGTTACTAGAAAAGATAACCCTAACCCTAACCGTAGCCACAGAGTTTGCCACAAGAAGTTCAAAGGACAACATTTTGAGATATGCAGAATCCTTGGAAAATTCATTTGTATTAGAATCAATAGGAATATGAGATTCCATGAAATGCATTTTAAAAGATCACATTTCTATCATATGAGCTCATCACCTACAAAACATCCTGGTATGAATCTTATTTATACAAATAAAAATAGTTTCATCTCTAGTCAACATTTGAATGTTCAGCATCCGTCACTGACACCTTTTTACAATTTAAATATTATACCTCTCACACTGAGGGCTTGGAAATGAAATCAGATGAGGTTGGGGTTTTTTGGTTGTTGCACATTTAGTACAAGAGAGGAATGTGTTAAAAATCCTTTAGTTCTCTCACTTTTTTATTCTGTTGTACCCTAGGCTGTTCAGTAGCCAAAATTCAGGATTGTGTTGGTAAATTTCTGTTTGGAGCCAAATTGGTGACACAGAGTCAGTTACTTTCTTAGGAGGTTGATGGTTGGTTTGTTAAACAAAAAGTACACCAGTGCTGTTTCCCTGAACAGCAACATCAACAAACTGCATGCAGGCAGCCCCCTTTTCCAGGAATTCTAAGTAAGAAACCATTGCCCTATCCCAAGAAGCATGTATTTCTGAACCTCTGCCTTTCTCCATGGGCTCATCTGGACTATTTCCTTGGAGAGACCACACCAAATTCAATACCCTGACTGTGTAATACACAGCATTGTTCCAGTTCTCAGCCCCTGATCAGGAACTTACTTGGATGTTCCTTTAACTCCTTTCCTGTCCACACAGGAAAATCCTCTCATCCAAGTTTAGTGGTGCTGTCAGCCCAGGCAGGCTGGGTCTGTCTGGAGCAATAGGCTACAACATGAGTGTATCTTTCACTCAGGCTGGTAATCACCCATTTTGCAGTGAGAATGCAGACTAAACGGCTCGAGGACTGATAGTCCTCCAAAGCTTTCCCACTATTCTCCCTGTGTGCCCAAAAGTACTCCCAATTTCTCCCACACTTCTTGGGAAAAAGAAGAGCATCTCAACTTACTGCAGTGCAAAGAACCCTGGATATACCTCCAAAAGACCGAGTGACACACACCCAGGGGAGTGCAGCACCAGGGAGGATTCAGTAATTCTGATATGGCTTTGCTGTTTGACTGCTCACATCTGGTCTGAGCTGACCTCACAGGTGATTATTCACGTTGCCTCTACTGTGAAGACATACACCAAGTTTGAAACCTAATAAAATCCACTA
Source organism: Trachemys scripta elegans (assembly GCF_013100865.1). NCBI lineage: Eukaryota > Metazoa > Chordata > Testudines > Emydidae > Trachemys > Trachemys scripta. The sequence continues at coordinate 49,705,585 of NC_048299.1, forward strand.
GCTCCACACTCTCTCAAAGGATTGCATGGTCTCCCACATACCTCAGGACATCAGCCTTCTCCTTTGTGTGCAGCTATTTTGCACCACAAAATGCCCTCAGCTGCTCTTACTGTTCGGCATAAGGGAGAATACTTTACTCCACTCATTCATTGTAACAAATGTTGTAATTGCTTTTGCATTCAAGGTGCTCAAGTATTCTTGGCCACAGAGGAAAACTACTGGCAAGCACTGAGTGCATCCACATTATAAAAAGACCAGAGGGATGAGATGAAAGCACACCTGAGGCCCCATTCAATCCTTTGAGTTCAGGACCCATAAGTTGAGAATCACTATCTTAATCCAAAGGAATATCACAGGTACCAGAATGAGGTATGCTTATTAACAAACTAATGCATGAGATGGAAAAAAAAATACAGTCTTACCTTCTTGTCTTACTGCACTTGCTGCCACTCCTGAAGCCAGGAATGAGTGATGTCATTCAAAGTGATGGAGAACAAAGGTTTAGAGTCAAAATAGATTACATAAAAGGAAAAATCATTCATCTTGTCATGTTGGCAATTGACCCACACAATATTACATTATACGTACAGGAAGAGATAAATGCTTCCTTTTCAGTGTAAACATCTGTACTGTAAGTCAAGTAGTCAAAATGCCAGATGCTCCCAAAGGCCTTCACACACTCCTATGTTTGCCTTTTTAGTTCATGCCATTTGTGTTGAAGGATGATTCAAGAAACAAATAAAAATCTGAAAACTTTTCTTTCAACTTTGGAAACACTTTTTGTTACTTACCCAATAGATACCAGGGTTTCATTTCAAATCTCATGTCCTTACCAGACCTTCATATTCCAAAAGATGGATTATATCTTTTATTAGTCTGCACAATTATTTTTGATTGCAAGATTCAGATTGCCCCTTGACATTTCACAGTAATATATGTATATGGAAAGAATTCTTAAGCATTTGGCTGTGTACTATGAGTCTATAATTTTTTGGTCCGATAGTTACAATGCTAGTTGGCTGGCTATAATTTTTGTCTCTGTTCAGCAACCTATTTAAAACATGAATTTCCATTACAGTATATTCAATCTTTATATGCATAAGAATTTCATTTTTAATGAAAGTTCTTATTTGAATTTTAAAGAATAAAAATATGAGGCCATTTGCCTTACAATAATAGGGCATTTCTCCCCCTCCACAATCAAGTACAAAGAGACAAAAAAAAATGAATATGGACCAATTAGAACTTCAGGTTTGATGCTAGATTTATGTTGATACATTCCCGTGCTACTCTTTGGATGGAGAACGAGAGTATGCAAGGAATGCTTGCTAGGTTTTACCACATTGCAATGATGTGGATTATGATGTTATACTTTGGAAAGCCTATTACTGATCAGATCCCTGTGATCCCCATCCTGCAACTAACTCCACACAGGCAGACTCCTCCACCTCCCACAGACCCACGTAATGCACTTGGGTTCTGCGTGGCTGCAGAGGCCTCCTCGAGTAGAGGCAGTTGCAAGTCCAAAATCCAAGTCTCTGATTCCAGTATAACTTGCTCTATACTAAATTGTTTGTTTTTGATTTTTGCCGCCAGTTTACCTGATAACAAAGCACACATTCATTTATCAGCATTTTCCTGGTTTTAATCACCTTGTGACAAATAGCGGGAGTACCAGCACCTGCTTTCCCACAGTAATACTGCCTGTGGCCTAGATAGCATTTATTATGCAAAGTAGACACTTTACAATGCAAAATGAGAGTCCTTATTTCAATATAAGTATCCAGAGGCTTGAAATAGAGCATGATCCCGGATCACCTGTAAGGAGAATTTTGGAAATCAAAATGTCCATTAACGTCCTTAAGCAAAATTGGGCATTTTTACTGCGTTGGAATCCTACTTTCATATTTGCATCCATAGATTCAAGTTTTAAAAAACTCCTTAGCATTACCAAGGAGAGTATAGAGTGTGAAATTCAGAAATGTGAAAGCAAGTCTGAAAAAAAATGAGTTGTTTCTGTACTGGTAAAGCTCAAGTTATTCAAATGAATAATTGTGAAGCATATTTAAATTCAGGGCAGTCTCCTAGCAAAAAAGCCTTCTGGGATTCTCTCTCTACTTAATTTTAAGCCAAAATATGCAGGAGTTCTAAAACCTTCTAAACTTCATCAAGGAAGCCTTCAATGGATAAGGACAAACTACTAAAGTTATTAGCAATATGGCACCTAAGCCATGGCAATTTCTGATGGCACAAACTCCCTAGAATATGCTATTTATTTTAGAAATTAGACCTTACTATAATTTTTAGAAAAATTGCTTTTTCAATATATATAGGAATGAACTTTTCACTGCTTATCTTTGGCACGGTATCTTGCTTTGGCAGTTCACACAGGAGCTGCTATCAGCATAGAGAAAACATTACCATTGAATTGATTAAAACCATAGTGCTTATAAGCCTGGCTGCAAGCAGATGTAAGGCCAAATTTTTAAACTGGCTAATTTTGAACCTGCAACCACTTGTTGGCACTTATTAATTGTAGTTGCAAATGATTGCAGCATGTTCTACTTGCCTTACAGCCAAGTTACAGATGTGCACCCAAGGCCTGATCCAAAGCCCATTGAAGTTAATGGAAGTCTGAGGGCCAGCACTGAGACCATTAACTGATGGGCTCTGGAATAAACTTCCATTTATCTCTAACTGTGTAGTACAGAGTTTCTCTGATGCATCTGGTATTGTATACTGCCAGATGCAGGATACTAGAGCAAATGAACCCACTGACCTGATCAATATGGAACTTCCAGTGCTCCTGTGATAGAATGTAGACATCTATCTGTTTTGACTTTTTCTGCAAGGACTGTAGGCATACAATACCAAACACAAAGACTTATCTGATTTTCTTGGGAGTTTTGCTATGTAGGGACTGTAGGATATGGTCCTATACGTTCACAACAGTGATTTATAAATATAATTACTATTTACTGAATTCTATTGCCTCCTCAGTCCCACAGGTATATGAGTCTAGGAATGTTGACACAGTTAACAAGTTCTGACCCGTGTCTCTGTTTTCCCATGTGAGCACATTCTGGAACCTTTGTTCAGCACATTTAATACAAATAAATAAATCCACAATCAGTGTTATTAGAGAAAGGGACTGCGTCCTAAGGTTCACTGTAATGGGAAGTCTATCAACAGAAATAAAACAAAACAAGATACAGCTCTTGAAGGCTGTGAAGAAATAAATAGAAACAATTCAGCAGCAGAAGTTTGAAAAGTTTTACATAAAATGACATGTCCAACTGCCTTTGACATTTAGTCCCCAAATAAAGAGAGTTAAGTGAAGGCATGAATATCATTCTGGAATTTAGACTGCTGAAAACACTCAGCCAATGAGCCTAAGAGGAGATCTGTAATTAACTGAGCTGCTAAAGAAGACATGATGTGTCAACTATTGGAAGGAACATTGAAATTAAACTGAGAATGCCAGGAAAATGAAGGAGACTTGAGGAAGAAAAAATATAAAAGAATATGAAGAACCAACTGCAAAAAAGTTGTTCACATAACTTGGGATAATGTTTAGGGCAGTAGCTCTCAACCAGGGATACGCATACTCCTGGGGATATGCAGAAGTCTTCCGTGGGGTACATCAACTCATCTAGATATTTGCCTAGTTTTACAACAGGCTACGTAAAAAGCACTAACAAAGTCAGAACTAACTAGAATTTCGTAAAATGATTTGTTTATACTGCTCTATATACTATACACTAAAATGTAAGTACAATATTTACATTTCATGATAAAAATAAGAAAGTAAGCAATTTGTCAGTAATATCATACTGAGATGCATTTGTATTTTTATATCTGATTTTCTAAGCAGGTACTTTTCAACTGAAGTGAAACTTGGGGGTACACAAGACAATCAGACTCCTGAAAGAGGTACCGTAGTCTGGAAAGGTTGAGAGCCATGGGTTTAGGGCACAGTCCAGTTGTGTGTGTGTGTGTGTGTATAACACACAAAGCACTATGCTAAAAATATTATTAACGTTGCAATGTCAAGCATTAAAAAGTTAGGCAATTCCAGAATTAAAGTTGCCTGGACAACCATAATTTGGGCCCATCATGTATATGCATTATGATACAGACTTTAATGACATGATCACAGGACTCCTGGATTTTCTACAGGATTCTAACTCTGTCAATGCACAGGGTGGACAGTGCCAACTTGATTGTGAGCAGCTATTCAATATTTGGTTTATTGTTCGCTGTTCAATGTGTGGCCCTATACCTTATTTACTGCACAATATTCAAACCCTGATCTGAAAACAGAATTATTAATTTCTTAATTAGCTTTTCTCTGATGCTCATCATTATAGCATCTGAGTGCTTCAAAACTTTCATTAACATATCTACACAAAACCCCTTTGAGGTGAGGGTGATGGGACACCCACTTTGGCCTGCTAAACCCAGGGTTGTGAGTTCAATCCTTGAGGGGGCCACTTAGGGATCTGGGGCAAAATCAGTACTTGGTCCTGCTAGTGAAGGCAGGGAGCTGGACTCGATGACCTTTCAAGGTCCCTTCCAGTTCTAGGAGATAGGATATCTCCATTTGCCAACGGGTTTCACAGATATTTGCTGACAGCAGAGAAATAGCAAGACTTAGGAATCCTCAGATTTCAGGATCTGGAGGGAAGAGTGCTCATGTGGGCACAGCCTCTACTGCCTATTTCTAGAGCCCTGCACAGATACAAATTTATATCCACGGATGCGTATATCTGCGGATATAAATTGGTGTCCGCAGAACCACAGGTTTCTCCCAGGAACCGCAGTGAACTTGGGTCTGCCGCTCCCAAGAGCCAGCGCCCTACACTGGCAGCTCCTCTGGCATGGCTGTATTGCCCCCAGCCCTGCCCACTGGGGCAGGCACCAGGCTCACTGGCAGCTGTCCCTGGTCACATTCTTGTGTTCAACAGAACACATGCCCCCAGACAGGAGACGCAGATAGCTGTGTGGAAGGGACAGGGACAGGGCTGGGGGTGGTACAGCCATGCTGGAGAAGCTGCTGGCACGGGGCACTGGCTCCTGCAAGTGGCAGCCCCACATTCTGCTCCTTTCATGGCTGCAGTTCCCAGGAGAGCCCTGTGGTTCTGCAGATACCGATTTATATCCGTGGATATCCCCATCTGCGGATATAAATTTCTATCTGCGCAGAGCTCTCCCTATTTCTCCAAGCTTGATCCCTTCCGCTCCATCCCTTCCAACCTGCCCTTGTCCCAGTCCTGTACCACAAACTGTGGCTCCTTGTCCCAGTCCCATTCTTATCTACCCAGGCCCAGTCTCCACTCTTCGGGTTTCTCATCCCTATCTCAGCATCTTTGTCAGCCAGTACTAGTCTCCCTCTCTGGTCTCTTTGTCCAAACCTAAGTTTCCCCCTCCAACTTCCAGTCTCTTCTCCTCCTCACATCCAATTCTAATCTCCTTGCCAAACTAGTCCCAGTTCCCCCTCCCAAACCAACACCTTGTCCCCAGTCTCCTTACCCGGTCAGTTCCCATTCTTCCCTCCCAGTGCCTCATTCAATGTATCTCTCCCCTCTTCACGTCACTGGCTCTCAGTTCCAGTCTCACTTCCCAGGTGTCTCATCCCATCTCAGTCCATTGTCCAATCCATCCTTTGCTCTTTGCCCCAGTCTCTCCCCTTTACTGGCTCTGTGTCCCAGTCTCTTTGCCTGTCAATCTCCTCAACTCCAAATCACAGTTTTTCTCCCTACCTTCTAGTCCCAGTCTCACCAGACTCCTTGTCATAATCTGTTCCTTCCCCAGTCCCAGCTTTTGTCCCTTCTGTATTCAAATCAGATGGTGTCCTTCTCCACACTGGGTGCCAGCAGGTTGGTCACAGATACAGGCTCCTTGCTTTAAGTTCCGGTGTCTACCCCACAGTAGTTTGGAACTTCTGTTACAAGGAAAGTCCAGCTTTGTGCCTGTAGTCCTGGGCTGCAACATGCTCCATCACTCTGTGGGATGGTGCATGCACAGTCTGGTCAGTCCTGGAGCTTTGAGAGATCACGTATGCTCAGTAAGGATGGAAACTTAAGAGATTGTTCTCATACATTTTAGTCTCTTCTGAGCATATACAAACTGCAATTTTTAAAGGCTTAAAATGGAAATGGGTGAAGCACTTTGGCTGAAATTTTATACAAGTAATCAGCCTGAGACAGATCCCAGAATGGAAAATTTCAGCCACAATGGTTAAAGTTTGGCAAAGGTATAAGCAACTAAAACCAGGGTCTTATAATGAGGAGGAGTCGGGCAGCCTAATAAGAGGTGGCACTATCAGTCTCAACTATTATACAAACAAATTATAGCACAAGTACAGATAATGGGAAGAAATGTTGCTGGTCTTAGGTCTAAGCTAGAGTAAAGTAAACAGAAGTTACAGCTGGGGATGAATTCCATTGAATGTTGCTCAAATGCTGTTTATACACTAAACAACATATCCTCTAAATTAAGAGAGAATTGTAATACAGTGCAGGTAGCAAAATAGTCTTCTGAAAGCAAATACAAAGAGATCAATAAGACAGCAGTAAATCTCTCTCCTCTTTGTCCTAACAACAAAGTCCATAGTAAAGGTCTTTTAACTCTCCTTGTGCTCAAAGCAACACTAGCAAGCGTCATACAAATATCATTTTGGAAGGGGACTGAAAATCCCCTAATGACTATATCAAATGACCATTGCATCACTCCTACCTCTTGTCTCTTCAGATCACTAAATAGTAATTGTGACAGTGAAGGGAACAGTCTTCATGTTCAGTACTAATAGTGTTAATTATAAGTACAGTTATAGAGTAGAAAATACACAGATGAAAAATAAGAAGAATATAAATGCACCTTTACCAAAGTACTATGAAACATGTAGCTAGCTAGCTAGCTAGGCTCTCATTTTTGTAACAAACAATGCTGATAAAAGTTACTTGAAGACTAGCGCTAACCAAATACAAGACAACATTTTCTGTAAATATTCATTTGAATGATTAAACACAGTTACTTTGCATTTGTTTTGCTTTCCACAAATATCCCGGTGCCCAAGTTTGCAGATAGGAATGCCTGAAAAAATAACGAGTTTTAAAAATTTTGCAGAATATTTATGGAAAGCCAAATGTGAGTATTTGCAACAGAAATCAGAATTTGTAAAAAACATACTAACCCAATTAGGTTACATGGTATTTATCTGTTTCCTGTGTATCCAAAAACAAAACAAAACAAAAAAAACCCTAAGATTAGGGCTCAAAATTTCACCTGCACTTTGCACCTGCAAAAATTAAAATCTCGGTCTGAAAATCTGGCGTGAAATGGCCGTTAGTGGAACACTATGTATTGAATGTTTGTGTTAAATCTGGTGCTAGTGTCTCTTTTACTGTTATGAGAGAAGTGGGTTCAAGTTCATTTTTTGCGTCAGTGTGCGAGAAGCTGGGGTCTAGGAGTCCAACTTAACATTAGGTGTTTATTGCTGACTAGATACGTTTCTTTTGTCTGTAGATATGCAAATACTTAGATTGCCTTAAAAGTTGGTTTCTTGTTACCTAATAGCATATTGTAACAGACAGTACAAGAGCTCCACTACTCTACTGCACTTCTTCCTCTTGTCTCCACCTTGTCTCAATTTGATCTAACTTCAGGGACTGCTTACTTAATTCCTGACAGAGTTTAGAGATGTCTCCTGGAGATACCTCTGATATTGTAGGCTACTCACTATCTATTTCCCTCAAAATAGCTGAGTTTAATAGTCCTGAGATTTAATGTAGCTGCCTGAGGCTAGAAGGAAAGTTTGGAGCTTGTTCAATGTAGTATCTCATATTTGCACTGACACATACTGACTGAGAGGTCGCTGGCTGCTTATTGAAAAGAGGTACTTGGTGTCTTATAGTTTCTAAAGTTCTCAGGATGTAATTAATTCACACTTTTATCTTTCTGTCTTCCTAAGGCTCTTCTGAAGTCTGCTATATTTCCTCAATACTTCATTTGTTGATTAAGACTTTATTTCTGAATGTTTCAAGTTTTTTATTTGTCTTTGTATGGGAGATAAGGCAGACAAACTGTCACCGAAACCCATACTGTCTCCTTGAAAAATCTGAACTGAAGCGACTGCCATGGGGTACATTTTTCTTGTTTGTAATATTATCCCGGGAAATCTGCTCTGTTCCTTTCCTTGCCTTGTGTGAAATACCCTTTTCACACTTAAGCTAATTCACTTTTATCTCCTGCCACACAGCTGACTGGGTATGAAAAATATTAAATAAAATGACATTACCCCCTCTCTTTCTGGGTCTGGGTCTGGTGGCCTTACCAAAACATATCAGAAGGACAGTTGAGTTTAGTAGTTGATGCAGCAGAGAAAATGTCTACATCAGCCACTTTACACCTATAAGTACTATAGCCACCTGCATTGCCAGCTGCAAGATATCAGACTATAGAGGAGACTATAGATCCCACTGCTCTCATCCATAATCTGGATGTTCTCCATTCCTGCTTCTGATCCTCCTGTGCTTGGGTATAATAGGAGCTAGCAGCTGCAAAGCAATAGAAAACTGTTCACATATGAATCACTCTTGGAAAGACTTAACCCCAATGTTTCCCCCCTCCCCCTCCCCATGGGGTGAAAAGTCTTTGGGGCACAGTACGTGATAGAGATGCTCGTACCCACAGCTAGGCAAAACATTTTGTGCTGAAACTTTTTTCGCTAGAGAATGCAGATTCTGGTTAACCAAAATAAAAATTGTGCATATATGTCAATTTCAGCAAATTGTTTCAACTCATAAAAAAAATGGAAATATTTAAATGGTTAATTTCATCATTCCCAAAATGTAACATTTTAACTTTTTTGGATTTCCCCACAATTCTATTTTAAAGATATTTTGAAAATGTTTAAAATGTTTAAAATCCCCTCAAATCAAATCAAATCAAAATGAAATGTTCCATTTCTGCTTGACCAAAATGTTTTGGTCCATCTGAAATGAAACTTGGTTCAGTGTTTCAGGTTGCTAAACATTTGTACATATTTTCATTTCAGGTTGACCCAAAGCAAAAAAAAAAAAAAAAATTGATATTTCTGACTTGCACTAGAACTGAATATTCAGTTATTTGCACAGCCAACCCAAGACAGTGGCAGTGGAACTGGAGCACATATATCCCTGGCTGTGCCAATTTCTGGCCTGAGATACAGTGCCTGTGTGTGCGTAACATGTTATAAATGTGTCCATAAGACTGTCTTTGTCATTCTTTCTCAATCTCATTTCTCTCCAAAAGCTAAATGTGTAATTTCAGATGTGCTAATTTTTAAAAGTGCAAATTCTCAAACTGGAAATGGATTAAAAATAAAAAGGTGGCCCTTGAAGTGCAATGAGAAGGGAAATTTCAAGGATTTAAAAATTGCACAGAATAAAATGGCAAATGTCATGTGACATTTTGTGATTAATCATGCAATAATTTCACTCTGCCCTAACTCTTAACAAACAAATCCTAGCCCTTATTCTGAAAACAAAAAAACACAGATCCTAAATTACCTAGCTCCTCTACTGCTTTGCATTACTGTCTGCTGCAAGGGAATAGCCAAAGATTATAATAATAATTTCTTAACTTTTTAAATTCCAAATGAAGCCATTTAAACAATAAATATTTCCTGCAGTGTTTCTAGTGCAAACATTACAGCACTGAACCAATGAATATGAACAAAATTCTACAAATTCACCAAAAAAAAAAAAAAGACATTAGATGGTCTATTTTTATTGCATATTTTTTCACACGGGACAAACAGTATATCTGTGATTATCTTATAATAAATAGTGAAAAGTACATTCATTTGTTGAATATTTTCAATCTTATTAAATTAAAGTGTAATTTGTAATATAGGTATAAAGTTAGAACATAAGAATGGCCATACTGGGTCAGACTAAAGGTCCATCTATCCCACTATCCTGTCTACCAACAGTGGCCAATGCCAGGTGCTTCAGAGGGAATGAACAGAACAGGTAATCATCAAGTGATCCATTATATATATGATAAATATGATTTTTACCCTCACAGTGCTCCTTTAAAAATAATTAATATTGACTTTCAATTTCTATTGTGTAAGACTCTGAAATCCTTCTATCTTCTAGTTCCTGAGCCAGTATTTCAAGTGCTAGAACTGAAGATGAAGGAAAACATGAATGTGTCAGGATCACAATTCCTAAGAATAGATGAGTGATCAAAATGCCTCTTGGTCTGAAAACATGAGGTTTCAGACTTTAGTATAAAATGCAGAATATGACAACACGGTAGCAATGCAGAAGCTCTCCTTTGGATAAGGTGTGCTGAAATGACTGCATCGTATACTGTAGCTTTCTGAATACATGGGTGAGATAAAAGAAGGAGTTTGAAAACGCTTCTTTTTTAATCTCACTCATATACTCAAAAGGTGAGGAAGCAATGCTGCAGAAATTCAGCAGTAGGCTCACATATAATAAGAAGAGATGTTGAAGGTGAAGCTGACATTGAGAAAGTAAAGGTTAAATGAAGAGTTCTTCTGGGACTGGTGAATATCAAAACACAGGAGACTGCTTTCTTCGCTGAAGCAGCAGTGTGAGATCATAGATAATGGCAATGGAATAGTTGACTAAGTTAGGGCTCTGTTCATAATAAAGGAGAATTCTGAAGACATGGGCATAAAGGGCCAAATCCTCAATCAGACACCCATTCTCCTACATGCTGGTTATTCCCATGTAGAGTAGGAAAGGAAACGCCACAAATGTGAACCCATGGAGTTTTCTACTGATTCTTCTATCAGTGAGTGTGCTTTGCTTCTTAAACCCAGGGATCTTGGGGGATCTTCTGTGCAGACTTTCCCCTACACCTCCTACTGCATCCTGAAGAGCATGTTTTCTACATGAGCTATGCTTCCAAAGCCTAGCTGAACCCAGCTGCATACTTCATCTCTATCGCCCACAGGTACTGCAGGTGCCAGACACAGAATACATAGTACATAGTACAGAGGTGAAAGCAATGCAAGTTGCTACAACTTCAGGATTCCCTGTGGAAGTGGCTTGCACTGGGTTAGGGGGATGGATGAGCATGCTACCTAGACAGAACATCCCTCCTATGGACTCAGACCCCTTCCAGGCACAGAAGGGAACATGGGCCATTATTAGTCAGTCCTTACCTATGAAATCTCCCTTTGAAACCTTTATAAGATGTGACTAAGGATGTCAAGATTTGTCCCACGGCATTAACAGATCTTCATGTATCCTCATCCATAACACTGGAGAATTCCATGTACAAAAACTGTAATTTTACAATTTTAGGATGTTTCTTTCTTTCTGCAAGTCTTGCTTTAATCCACAAGCCCATAGCTTCTATTTAAGATAGCAAATGAAGTGTGCAGTTCCTCTCCATTGATTAGATATCCGCCATATAGAGCCAACTTACTGCCAGGGGTTAGAAAAGGTTGTTTGTTACACATGGCCTCTTTCACATAAGGTCAGTGACATAATTTTAATGAAGTCTATTTGTAATGTCTACTGTGTGTATTTACAGGGGCTTGCTTTCCTGTGTATGGAGTAAGCAGTTCAGAGCAATTCATATAGCACTGCCCCTTGCAATAGGAAATGTTCATGGGTCACATGTGAAGAGTTCATACTAGAGGTAAATCCTTAGAGGCTAACTGACAGCACTCATATGGACAGGAATGCATAATGGTAAATTTACTGCTTGTACTTCCTGTCTGTATGTGATCGGAAGAGCAAGCGTTTCTGCAGGTTGCATGATGATATTCTCCATCGAGTCAAGATACATATGCCAGCTAAGTTAAAATACATGGCTCAATATCAGTTTGAACACAGCTGAACAAGCTGAATGACTCTTGCCATGCTGTCTGGAATGGCTCACAACCATGAGTGCCTACCTCAGGGCAGACTGTCAAAAAAAAGGGCGGACACCCCAAGCTTATGGTGAGTTCTATAATTAGCTTTCACCAAGTTAGTAAAAAATGTGAACTCCTGGAACATTATCCAGTCTTACCATGGAGTCATAGACAGTTCCCTGTCATGGGGCCCCTCTTAAAATTAACAAATACCAACAGCTCAAGCCTCCACCCAGAAACCTGGGAAAAACTACATAGCTTTCCTAGGTGCCCTTAATAGGCAATGCTTCTCCTCTCACAAATACTGAATATGTGACTATAACAAGGGAAAACATTATTACAGGAAAAGAAACACAACATGAACTTGGAAAAACACAGCACCACTAAATCAACACTATGTTTATATGAGTAATATAGCAACTTTGGCAGCAGTCCCTTAGCTCAGTTTCCTCACCCACCAGTGTGAACGCCCAATAGGCAAATGTCCCTCCACTGCACCCCACACATAGTTTGGTGTCTGTGGCTAGCATTGTCCCTGGATCTGGAGGTGCACTTGAGCAGGCCTGTCTCCAGTTTCTAGGAGAAGTGCAGCCTGATCTAGTCCTGAGGTTCCTCCACTCAATCCAGCTAGTGAGACTCCAGCTTTATTGGGTAATGGGTAGGGGGGCCCTCACTAGCATTTGCTCAGCATTGTTGCTGCCATCTGCAAGTTCAGCAAAGAGCCACCTTGGTGCTCCTATTTGCTGCAAGCCACCTCTATGCTGATGGCTCTCATTGTGAAATCATCTCTTCACTCTGCATCTACCTCCATTGTGGAATCATCTCTATGGTCTTCAGTGAAGGAAGCTTAATGCAGAGCCCTTGCCACAAGGCAGGAACCGTTTTCACCTCCCACTCCTCTCAGTTCAGTCCCACTATCCAATCATTTAGGTACAGTACAGCTGGTCAGGAGTGTGTTGTCTACACAAACTTTTCGAGGATACATATCAGTTTCAACAGGAAGATTTTTCAGGTACAGGATAGAATTGAGAGAGAAACCCAGAACTGCCAATCACTAGGGCACTCCCCTGGGATGTAGGAGACCCACATTCAAGGTGTTGCTCTGTCTGGTTCAGAGCAGAGATTTGAATTTTTTCCACTCGCATCCTCGATGGGTGCTCTAGCCATCAGGCTATTTGCTATTCTCAGGTGGGTAGTGCTCTCTCTCCCTCATGCTTTTATCACAACAAGTTTTGAAAGATCCCAGATAAGATGATTTGATGTGTCATTTTATCTTGTAGACTGGTTGGTAAAGGTAAGCTAAGTAGCAATGTTTAGGGCAATGATTGCATTCTTTTAAGTGTATTCTAACATTCTCTTGAAAGTAACAAGGGAAACGACTTATCTCTAGCTCACCTCTACCTTTCATCTTCATCAGGTGATGTTAGGGAGCAACATTTCTTCTGTTGTAGCTATGTGTACACAAACACTACAAAAATACCAGTTACGACTACTGACATCCTTGTGTACTGTAGTTCTATGTTGTAGATGCCAGACTCAGGAAAAGAGGTTAACACTGAATGCAGCTGCTAAAAATTTGCTCCCTCCAGCCTCATTCAGTTCTTAACACCTTTGTTGCTCCATATCTTAAAATACCACGATAATATTATTGATGGGCCAGCATCATTAGGGTTCTAAAAGCCATTTTGATCTCCCACCTTGCTGCCCTGGCCTTGGGAGAAAGTGAGGTGGGGAAATGGAGTAAAGAGAAATGGGGAAGAAAAGGAATGGGGAAGGATCAGTGTGAGGGATATGTGAGAGAAAAGACTGAGGTGGAGAAAAGTGGGTAAAAAGGGAGATGGGTGTATTAGTGGGAGAGAGAGAGCTGGAGAGGGTAGATTTGGGAAGGAGAGACAGGAGATGAGGGAGACCAGAAAATGGATGGGAGGATGTGTAGGTCAGAGAAGAATTGATGGAGGGACAGGGAAGGGGTAGTTTGATGTGAGGTGGGTACAGAAAATATTAAACAGGAGAGATGAAACAATAAATAGAAGGCAGGGAACTAAAGAAATTGCAACTGAGATAAAAGAAAAAATATGGGAAGGATTTTGTTGGAAGAAGTGGGAGTACGTAATGAAAGGCCACAAGTAATGAGATATGCACATGCAGCTTTAAGGTCTTGTTTGTTTGTTTCATGTGAGGTAGGATGGTCTTGCAGCTATGGCACAGCACAGGGAGTCAAAAGAGCTTTGTTCTGTTCTTGGCTGTACCTGAGACTTCCTTTTGTGAGCTGTGGCTGTGGGCAAGGTGCTTAGAGCCTGATACTCTGTCTAGCTACTGCTCCAACAGCACAAAGGAGCCAGAAATCTGGGGGCTTTTCCCAGTCTGTAGAGTAAATCCCCAGATGACATAGCAATGCTGCATTGTGCCTTTCAGCCCCCAGCATTGCAGGCATGGCTGAAGAAAAGAGGGCAGGCTGGAGCATTGCTTTTAGCTCCTTAATGGCTACATGATCTAGCATTGCTGGAGCTATACCTGGCTGTTGGAACAGCCCATTGGGGCTATGGGCAGCCACTTCCAAGTTAGAGCAGTCCTTTGTCAGATGAGTCTCATAGTCAGGGAGCTACAAGAATGTCATAAGATCATCTTATGTGCCTCAGCTTAGTTGAACAAGATAACTGGGCTCTAAACTTCTCCATTTTCAGTTTCTCATTTAATAAATGGGGATAGCTATACATGAGGTTTATCCACTACAGTTTCTAGAGCACTTCATGACCTTCCAATGGAAAGCTCTAGATAAATGCAAAATATTTTAAATTAATTTATTCATATTCCTTCTTTTCATACTGATATACTCTTAATGGGAGGCAGTTACTTGGAATCTGGAGAAGAGAAAGCCTGTCAGGGAACACTAGGAGAGGGTGGATGTTCTAGCTGTGGAGTGTGGAGGGAACAAGGGCAGATGGAAGGGGCACCTGACTGATGATCCTGATTAAGGGTGGGAAGGAATGGTTGGGCTTGTTTTGGTTAGTGAGGAATGGATGAAGAGAAGTCAGGGTAGTGCACTAAACTGGATTATATTTGGGAGTGTGGTCTTGGAATAAAATGTGCTTCCTTTGTTTTTTGGGGGGGTTGTTTGTTTTGGAGGGAGTTAAGGGATTGCAGTGTTGATGCTTGGTTTTATATTAGTACTGACTTTAAAGAAAAGAGGCGAGATACTGCTTCACCCATCTCTCCTCAGCAAGAGAAAAGAGGGAACGATGTAGTTTTGCTAATCTAAACCCATGACCCTTCCGCAGACCCACTTTAGGACTCCCTTCCTCATCTTATCCTAGGTCCTGTAAACATAGAATGCAGCTCTGATTTATTTCTCCATTTGCCAAATTCACGGTACTACACATATCAATAAAGGAAATAGAGGATATACAACTTCTTCGAAGTCTAAAGTCCACAGGTGCCACCGCATGGGAGACTCTATGATCCGAATTTGACATTGCAAGCCTCCAGGAAGATCCAAGTAGAAGATGTGTTTCTTTTTGCTTTCTGAAAGTTTTCCTTTGAAATCTGTCTTTGGTTACCAAATATGTCCATTTGTAACTGGCATACCACCTTGTAAGTAAGCACTATGCTTCCCTACCTGATGGACATGAAATTAGCCATTCTGAAGGCCCAGTATATGCATATAATCTGTGTATTAGAGCCAAGACTTCTTTCTATCTAAGACCATTGACATGAAAGGCCATGAACAGTTTTATGCCCTTGGTTATAAGGGCATGTCATTGTCCAGTGTGCCAATTAAGAGCCAGAGTCATATTGCAAATATTGCAAATTTTACAGTAACTTTCAGTAACACAACTAATTGACAAAAATAGTTTACAAATGAGACTTCTTTTTATTGTTAGAACTCTATATAGCAAATCTTCTCTTCAATTAGATATGCACAAGAACCATTGATTTCAGTTGGAATTGCATGCCCCTGAACTTGGCTGTATGCTGTTAGTAGGCTAAAGGACAGACTCCTAAATATAAATAATGCATTGGAAACACACATTGGGAACCAATCTATCTGCCAACAGTGTTTCTTCTCATGCTTGTGACGGGTTACTGGTTTTGAACCATACAAGAATATCTGGACTAATTAATAGAATATCTGAACTGGATTAATAGAAATGGGATGAAATTTAATAATGCAAAGTGCAAGGTCATGCATTTAGTGACCAACAAGAATAATTTTTCCTATAAGCAGGGGAAATATCAGATGGAAATGACAGAGGAGGAGAAAGATCTGGGTGTATTGGTTGATCACAGGATGACTATGAGCCACCAATGTGATATGGCCATGAAAAAGGCTAATGCAGTCCTAGGATGCATCAGAAGAGGTATTTCCAGTAGAGACAAAGAAATGTTAGTACCATTATGCTAGGCACTGGTGAGACCTCATCTGGAATATTGTGTGCAATTCTGGTCTCCCAAGTTTAACAAATATTAATTAAAACTGGAACAGGTGCAGAGAAGGGCTACTAGGATGACCTGAGGAATGGAAAGCCTACCTTATGAGAGGAGACTCAAAAAGCTTGACTTGTTTAGTCTAACCAAAAGAAGGCTGAGGTGAGATATGATGGCTCTCTATAAATACCAGGGAGGGAGAAGAGTTATTTAAGTTAAACACCAATGTGGACCCCAGAACAAATGGATATAAACTGTCCATCAAGAAGTTTAGATGAAATTAGATGAAAGTTTCTAAGCATAACATTCTAAGCATCACAGGAGTGAAGTTCTGGAACAGCCTTCCAAGGGGAAAAGTGGGAGCAAACAACCTAAATGGCTTCAAGACTGAGCTTGATAAGTTTATGGGGGGAATGGTATGCTGAGACTGCCTACAATGGCGCTTAACTTATCTGTAACTGCTAGCAGCAAATATCTCCAGTGGTTAGTGATGGGACACTAGATGGGGAGTTCTCTGAGTTACTATAGAAAATTCTTTCCCAGGTTTCTGGCTAGTAGGTCTTGCCCACATACTCAGGGTCTAACTGATCACCATATTTGGGATTGGGAAGGAATTTTGCACCGGGTCAGATTGGCAGAGACCCTGAGGATTTTTCACCTTCCTCTGCAGCATGGGACATGGGTCACTTTCAGGTTGAAATGAGAGTAAATGGTGGATTCTCTGTAACTTGAAGTGTTTAAATCATGATCTGAGGACTTCAGTAACTCAGCCAGTGGTTAGGCGTCTATTACAGAATTGGGTGGGTGAGGTTCTGTGGTCTGCAATGTGCAGGAGGTCAGACTAGATGATCATGATGGTCCCTTCTGGCCTTAAAGTCCATGAGTCTAACAATCCCCAGGTAAGCCTTAGTCTATAGCCATGATCCAGCAACAATGAGCGTGGCTGAGAGAGTCTATTTCACGATTGTCATTGCCCACAAAGCTCCCAACCGGAGGAGACGTGTGGACTCTCTGATAGGCTCAGACTCACTATTTAAGCCAAAAGAGGACACAGGAAGTTTTCTAAGCACCTAGGAGAGTCTCTGAGTGACTGTTACATTGGACTCAACCTTCTTCCAGATCTCTATTTCTATGCCTCACCCTTGGTGACTGACTCTGGCTCTGACTCTTGGCTTGACTCCTGTCTCTGATCCCCAGTTCCTGGCTTCTGACCACCACTGCTCTGACCAGGAGGCCTGAGTGCCTATGTCTAAAATAATGCTGAGCTAATAGAAATAACTCATCAGTGTTTAATATACTTTGTGAATAACATTGTTTATGTTCAGGTCATGTTGACTCCCTCTGTGATGTCTTATGAGGAGACAAAGGGGAGTCCTTTTCTACAAGGGTCTATCCAGTTTTTCCTCACAGAATTTTTGTGAGTACTTGAGAAACTTTGGGATATGGTCTATGATGTTCTCCATTTGTGTCCATCTTGACAAAAGCTCCATAGAGGCCCATGCTCCATTATTAGCAGAGATTATCAATTCCTCTTTTCAGGAGAGCAGAGTGCCAAGTGTGGCTTTGTTCTATACAGTGACTTTACATGTGGCAATCTGGAGTTCCATGATTATTGGGCTACATTCTTTTCTGTGCCACAACCCCAATGACACTTGAAAGAGCAGCCAGACTGCTCCAAGATCCACCACTGATGTAGGGTCCTTTAGTAGGCCCTGTGTCACTAAAAGGATTGCTGTGGCACAGCACAGATCCATCTAGCCCAATCCACACCCCTGACATGCCCCTACATCAGGATAGGTTAGTAGTTGGGAAGAGGCACACAGCCTGGCTCTGGTACAGATCATGTGCCAATAAGAGAATGCAATGCCAATAAAGTCTCTGAGTTGAAAATGTGTATGGATATCCATCTAGCTTAAAAGCAGTAGCTAGCAGTGCTTTATTCCATATTTATGTGGTTATGAAATTGCAACCATTTCTTTTTGATGTGGAACACACTACAATCACTTGTCCTCAGGTCAGATTACTCCAATGTGCCCTACTTTTGGCTAGAGCCCCACTGAAATCAGTGTCTATGTGTTGACCAGAATTTTATGAGTTAGTTGTTATGGCTCGCCACTGATCGCATCTGACCAGAAGATTTATAGGTTCTTGTCCGGTTCAGACTATAGGGAGCAAGAACTCAGAGAGTTCTAGATCAGGAGAGGACTCTCAGGATGCTTGGCAAAAACACACTGAGGATAATACCAAATTGATAAAAGTTTTATTGAGATTAACAAAAGAATAAAAAATGCTATGAAACGTATGACTGCAAAACAGTAAAAGAATTCCAAAACTCCTAGTGGTAACATTCCTATTATAAGTATCTTAACTTAACACACACTTCCTGGAGGACCCGGTAATAGGAGGTGAAGAACCAGCCTTACTCCTGGCATGCCCGATAACACAATGGTTCTGGCTTCCCCAATAGTTAGAAATGCTGAGTAGTTATACTATACTACACAAGCTGAGCTGATAGCGTGATAGAAGATAGAATGATACATAGATAAAAAGATAGTCTATAGAATATGGAAGAAACAAAGAAAAGAAAGCAACTCAAACTCCCTATGATATCCTTCCAAGGTATTTTATAGGATCCTGATGCTATGTCATTCAGCCCCAAACTACTATACTGATAAAATATAAGAATCATATATGAAATGGATTAATTCAGAAAGAGAAACATATTATTTGGTATGGCTGGCTGGATTAGTAGGATATAATAGCTAGCAAAATAATCCTATGGACTACATATGTGGGGGAGAGCAGGTTCCAGGGGTCACTATTTCTCTGTAGTGCTGGTGGCAAAGAGGTGTGAGGAGCTTACAGAGCCACAGATTGACCCCACAACAAGCCACTCAACAGAATTGAGCAGGTATGAGGAGGACATATTGTGCACCTTACAACGGGATGTCGCAAGTTACTTCCCACAGGAGCAAGGGATGAGCCACAATCACAATTCCTTTATGCTGCTCCTGGATGGTACAGCTAAATACCACCTATTATACAGGCTAAAACCTAAAGCCCCAATATAATCCTTAGTCTCAGAATTGCCTAACCTTTGTTTGTTACATTATCATTTTATCCCTACCTTGTGTATACTATCCCTGAGAGAGATGCTTCCATGCTTTCTGGCCTTTAGAATCCTCTCTAATTTTCTGAGTTTGGTCTTTTTATTTAATAGAATGTGTGTGTGTGGTTGTTGTTGTTTTTTGGGGGGGGGGATTGTTTGTTTTTTGCTTTGCTTTGCATTAAATGATTTATATGTTGCTTTCCTTGACCCAATGGACTGGACTAGATAACAGAATGCCCACTCTTCTTAATAAATCAAGAAAAAAAAAACTGCCAGAGATTCATATGTCTTTGGGGTAATATGGACCCATGAATTTCTAAAAAGGTTATATGCTACATCAGGCCAGATTTTCCAAATGTCTTCCAGATTAGTTTATTTATCCTTAGCTTCTGATGCCAGCACCCCTCAATAAAGCCAGTAAAACAGAAACAGCATCTGCTGTTCACCAACTACAAAATTAGCTTTGAACCTGAAATCTGATCCCTTCTTGTTTTAAACTGATATTTCCTGTGGACTCTATGTATCTATGCTTTTGCTCTTACCCTATTTAGGCTAAACATTTATCTTTAATTCCTTAATGAATATCCCAAGCTCATGCTGCTTTCTGTGTTAGTCATGTGCCAAAATGATTCTTCAGTTTAAATTCCTTCATGGCCAGCCTTCGGGTCCTCACTTTGCCCACTCAGTTTGGCTGAAAATATATACCAGAAAACTTAAAATCGGTATATAAGTGCACGTCATTGTTTTCCCACCATTCATGCAACTGATTTAGAAACACATTTTGTACTCAGATATCTAACCATCTGTCCCATGAACATCACCAGTCCTAAATACAAGACTCTTTCCCCAGTGTCCTTAAGCCAACTTTTCCCTAAGGCCAGTCCTGCCAGCCCATAGTTGCAGTTATATCTGCCACTTTTTCATCAGACTGACTGCAACTTGATCACTCTCAACAGTCTTGCACATTAAAAGGCTGAAATAAAACAGATTGAAGTAAATGGAAAGATTCAATCTGAATCAGGGCCTGCAGGACAATTTCCCAATCTAGGCAGATAACTACTCCCAGCACAGGCTATTGCTCCAGATCTAGCCACATATATATGTAATATGTAACATTACAGACTGATAGAGCATTTTGATTAAATGGATTTGTTGCTGATTTTTATAGAATTAGAATTTGTTTTAAAATATTTTCCTTCTCACTCTGCCCCATTTCAATACCTCCGTGTGTGAGTGTGTGTGTGTGCGTGTGTGCACCTCCCCAAACCTGTTTACTTACCCACCTCATTCAGCTCCCGCCTACGACTCACTTATGTACTCTCCCTAGAGGACTGAAAGGGAAGTTTGGTAGCTTACCCAAATACACTATTAACAGGACTGTCAATGTGTACTCTCCTCTTCCTCTGTATGCACTTCTTGGCAGAGACCATGTCTAGACTTTTTAGGTGCCCCCAAATTAATCTTTTCCTTCAAATTCTCTCTCCCCTTTGTCAGGAAAATGTCATAACCCTACTGGTGAAATACTGACTTCAAGGGAGCTATGCTTCTTTACTCCAGCAGAGAACCTGGTCAATAATTCCCAAAGGATTTGTAAAAGTTTACGCAGACTCACAGCCAACAATATCCTCCTAATTTATTGAATACTAAAGTAGCATCTGTGTCACCTTTCTCTACAGTCAAAATGTCAACAGTATTAGAATAACTTTAAACCAAACTGGGAGGGATTGCAACTACTTTGGAGGATAGGGTCAAAATTCAAAATGATCTGGACAAATTGGAGAAATGGTCTGAGATAAACAGGATGAAGTTTAATAAAGACAAATGCAAAATGCTCCACTTAGGAAGGAACAATCAGTTCCACACATATAGAATGGGAAGAAACTGTCTAGGAAGGAGTATGGCAGAAAGGGATCTAGGGATTATAGTGGACCACAAGCTAAATATGGGTCAACAGTGTGATGCTGTCGCAAAGAAAAGCAAACGTGATTCTGGGATGCATTAACAGGTGTGTTGTGAGCAAGACACAAGAAGTCATTCTTCCGCTCTACTCTGCGCTGGTTAGGCTTCAGCTGGAGTATTGTGTCCAGTTCTGGGCACCACATTTCAAGAAAGATGTGGAGAAATTGGAGAGGGTCCAGAGAAGAGCATCAAGAATGATTAAAGGTCTAGAGAACATGACCTATGAAGGAAGGCTGAAAGAATTGGGTTTGTTTAGTTTGGAAAAGAGATGACTCAGAGGGGACATGATAGCAGTTTTCAGGTATCTAAAAGGGTGTCATAAGGAGGTGGGAGAAAAC
The DNA here is from genome assembly GCF_013100865.1 of Trachemys scripta elegans. Lineage (NCBI taxonomy): Eukaryota > Metazoa > Chordata > Testudines > Emydidae > Trachemys > Trachemys scripta. The sequence continues at coordinate 49,727,300 of NC_048299.1, forward strand.
TTGTTCATCTTAGCCTCTAAGGTTAGAACAAGAAGCAATGGGCTTAAACTGCAGCAAGGGAGGTTTAGGTTGGACATTAGGAAAAAGTTCCTAACTGTCAGGGTGGTTAAACATTGGAATAAACTGCCTAGGGTGGTTGTGGAATCTCCATCTCTGGAGATATTTAAGAGTAGGTTAGATAAATGTCTATCAGGGATGGTCTAGACAGTATTTGGTCCTGCCATGAGGGCAGGGGACTGGACTCGATGACCTCTCGAGGTCCCTTCCAGTCCTAGAGTCTATGAATCTATGAATCTAAGAACTATGTGGAAGTCAGCTTTTCAGTTAATCCGGCAATCCACATCCTCTTCTGAAAAGTCTGTTCTGGGCAGCTACTGTCTTTTACTGTGTGTTAGAACAGAATCAATCCTGACTGGGCTTTTAAGCACTAGCATAATACAAACAATAATAAAATACGCACAGAAATTTGCATGAAGACCAACTCAATAAGCATTCTTAAGTAGCTACTTTAAAGTATTTCCAAGGGGTTACAGGACAATATGATTTGACTTTTAGTTAAAGACCAGTTCTGCTGAATGACCAATGTTTCTTGCCCCCTTGGGTTGTGACTTAAGACAGATTTCTCTGAATCTTTTCCTGAGTTTTAAATAGCTTTACGAGGCTATAAGGTGGCCAACAGAATATGTTGGTTGGTGCAGACTAGAATTCATCAGGGGTGCTGGAGGAACAAGTGCTAGAGCAGGGGTTGTTATAGCCTTCAATAGGATGCATTTGTGTGCAGCTTTCTGTGACTCAGCTGTGCTGGTCAATGTGAAAATGGAGGGAGGCCACTGGTCATTGTAACCCTACCTGCCCCCTAAGGGCATCTAACAGTTGCTAGACTCTCTGGGCCCTTCTGCACAAGGACACAGAGTGGAGAGAAATGCACATGGTTCACATCCGCCTATCCACATCAACTAAGGTGACCAGATGTCCCGATTTTATAGGGACAGTCCCGATATTTGGGGCTTTGTCTTATATAGGCTCCTATTACCCCCCACCCCCCGTCCCGATTTTTCACCCTTTTGGAATTACCAGCATCCAGGTAATATACACTCTTCTCCACAGCATAGCAACATGTAATTTCTAATCCAAAACATTATCAATCTTTCCAGCCCTTTGTTGCGTTGAGTCCAAAACACGGTGGACCTGATTCACCACTGCATTACTCCAGTTTTACATTTCTGTATTGACAAATCCATTAATGTCAGCAGTGCTTAATTTGTCCCAGGCCTGAGCCCCGGAACCTCTAGGCTTGGCAGTTCATAGCCCCGGCACCTCTTGCTGCATCAGTTATGCATGTAAAAAAATTGCTTCACTCCTGGCACTTACCTGCTTGAGCCCCGGCAACTCTTTCATTACAAATTAAGCACTGGATGTCAGTGAAGATAGACTGATGTAAAACTGGGAGGCGGGGAATTAGTGAATCATGCACAATACTTAAAACAGTGATGCTGTTGTGATGGAGCCATTGCTCTAGAAGTACTGTACCTTTTAAAAAAAATTAATGGTTCTCTCAGTACATTGCAATTTTTTTGAAATTTGTTTTAATTTGTTAATGTTTAGGTGGGTTTTTTGGGAGGGATGAGGGGGGCTGTGATTTGTTTTGGTTTTCAATATACCAGGTACAAGCTTACTTTTAACATTTCTAAAATTGGTCCATGCCTTCTGGCTAACTCTACATTTCTAGTGGATCAAAGTTATTTTGGTCCAGTATACCAAGCCACAGTTGTATTTATTTATCCTGATGCATCTTTCAAGAGAATATGTTCACAGCATGAAGAACCTCTTCCAGGCAGAATGAACAGGGAGACTAGAGCAATTAAAATCTGTCTATGAAAAACATGTTCTGCTAGAGAGAGAAGAGGTGTTGTCGTTGAACACTGCTTCCACTCCACTGAAAAAAAAAAAAAGAATTTTTAGGCTCACAAAAGGGAAAGAGGCTCTGGCTTTTGGACAGATTTTCTCCTTCCCATGTGTCATTATTTACTGCCTTGTTCTCTGATGATTTCCCAGCTGCTGTGATTCTCTTATATCTGATGCCAGGAGGGAGGAGAGGCGTGAGCTATTCCAAAATCAACAGGATATCTTGGAACACCAGAAACCAGGAGAGAAGTACATGGATTTAACATGTTGCTATGTTCTTCCCATGACAACCATGTGCTGCATAGATAAGCCAACAGATTTGGCAGGACTAATAAAGGTTAGCAGTATCAGAGAAAGCATTCTAAAAGCATCTTGGAAAGATGACAAATCCAAGTTTATTCATGCTTACTAAAGCCACTGCCAGATAAATTGATCTTTAAAAACAAAACAAACAAACAAACAAAATAAACTTACTCATTGCTGAGATTATTTTTTCCAAAAAAACAAAAACAAAAACATTATTGGTTAAATATTCTTGCTAAGTGATCCTTACAGAAAAGGAGTGGACAAAGATCTCCTTTCATATTCTCATTCACAATTATAGCTATGTAGCATTTCCAATAACAGCATCAGTCTAAGAAACTTTCACAATCTTTAATAAAGACATGTTACACATTACCCCATCTCCAGATGGAAAAACACACATATAACCAGTACAAAAGAAATAATGAAAAATATTTACCTACTTCTTTAATTTCACCCATTAGTTATGTATTAGAGCCATGAAATAACTTCACCAGAATAATCTTGAAAATTTAAAAGACTACCATACTTTCCAACAATATAACTTCAATCTGCTTCAGTATCAACCTAAAGTCCTTAATAAATTTAGGGGAAATATTGTCCCCATTGATGTTAATGGGAAAACTCCTCTTGATTTCAGTGGGGCCAGGATTTCACCCTTATATCTAAAGTTCTCATCCTATTCATTGTCAGAAATATATATTTTGTCACAGCTTTGTTTCCATTTTGTTTAGTTTCACATTTTTATAAAGCACTACACAAAGGAAATCATTGTTCACTGTTCATATTTCAATACTTGGAATTCCAAAATGTACAAACATGAATTTAATGGGACTGACCATAGAGGAATCTGTGGTATCTCCAAGAGTTACTGCTTCTGGAAAGTTGCTAAAACAATTCATTATCATCATATGAGCATATTTTCCTAAGGCAAACAAACGTCAGCCTTGTCCCATGTCACTACAGGCCATTCATGTGGAGTTATAGGTCCTGTCATAATCTTTGCTGTTGTACAACTTCATACTTCAAGCAAATTCCATATTTACTTACCAATAGATTAAGATAACTATTCATCCATAACCAGAACACAACTTCTCCAGTTCTTCATTTTAATTTACCCATCAATTATTAGGCCAGAAGGGCCTCTGTGATCATCTAGTCTGACCAGCTATCTAATATAGGCCATAGGACTTCCACGAATTAATTCTTGTTTGAAATAGAGCACATCTTTTGAAAAAAAACATTCAATCTTGATTTAAAAATTGCCAGTGGTGGAGAATCCACCATGACCCTTGATAAATTTTTCCAATGGTTAATTACCCTCTCAGTAAAAATTGTGTGCCTTATTTCCAGGGTACCCTTCCTCTATTCTTTCTTACATTTAATTAATATTCCCAAAATCACTTAAGCTGATTTTTATATTAAGAATACTCACATGGGAAGTGTTGCTTTCTCCATCCACCACCTATCCCTTATAATACTGCTTATAATGTTTCATTCTTCTTTGGCTGAATAGATTAATACATAATCTTTCTGCTCATTTCATATTCCTGGTGCATATAGCTGTTCACATGTACAATTACTGCTTGTTCCAGATCATCTGGTCATGTGTCATCAAGTGGAACATGCACTCTTGACAATATGTCTGTGATTATTAGATGATATCTTGACTGGAATTCCAGGGTCAGATCATTACTTTTGTGAATATATAGGAATCACTATTTCCTTGATAGAGCTTCTCCAAGTCTTTTTTGTGTACTGCAATCAGGGAGCTGTGATCAGTATCACCTTTGGAGATACAAGCATAGAGAAAATCGTGCTGTATGTATGCAAAACCCAGCTTCTCTCTCTTTTTTTTTTTTTTTTTTTTTTTTTGGGTGCATTCATTTTCTCTGCCTGTCGCAGGAAGTCATTTGGTTCCATGTCTTTGTAGCAATACAGCTCTCAGCCTTCCTCTTGAAGTCAATGGGTCAAGGATTGCAGTACAGGTGCAGATGTCAGTAAATATTTCAAAATCCCTAAATTCGCCTCCTTTTTTTTGGCACCCTGCCCATTCCATGGCTTTTTGAAAGAGTTTTAGATTAATTGGTCAAGCTGCATAGCTGGGTCTTAACTTACTGATGTGAAGGAAGAAAAAGGATAGGGTGGAGGTGTCCTAGTCAGGCAAACAGTATCATCCATGGTCCACTGAACGTTTGTGTAATTGAGTTGATATTTGTGGGTTTGGGCAGAATCCAAACTGACTCTGATTTGGAGATAGCAGACTCGTGTGAAAGTTTCACTTGAAACGAAAACTAACAAAGTCTTTGCTGCTACTAATACCAATACTACTTCTTAGGATCCCATATCCTTGTTTTCAAATTATTTTTACAGTGATATCTATCTTCATCCCCTTCGATAGGTTTTCACAAGTATGATTTGTGGAGCTAAGTAAACCATTGTGTTTATGCTGAAGGAATGGAAGCCAGTTCATACTCCCTTAGCAATGTTGGCTCTGCAGGACCTATAATAATAGGAGCATAAAATGCAGCAAAACACTTTCTCACTACAGTGAGCAGATCCTATTCTGAATAACCCCAAGGAAATGTTTGGAGTAAGTTGTCCCATTTTTACAGTGTCATTTTGCAGAGCAGAAGAGCATTTTTACATAAATAGCACAGCAGGAACTTGCTAGCCTGATAGTGTTTAAATAAAAAAAAATGGTATTTAATAAGCTTTTTTTAGTAAGTGCTCATTTAAAGGTGTCTCACTCTTTCTGTATAAGTTTTGATTCAGGACCTGGGCCCATGAAAACAATACATTTCATATCTACTTTTAAGATAATTTGTTGAAGTAGACTCCACTGTGATAAAATGTCCACATTTCTTAAATATCTAACAAAACATAATGTTTCTTTCTACATTTTATTTGTAATCAGAAATGTTTTAATGTTAAACAACTTCTGAAGAAAAATAGTAAGTTCTTCATAAGCTGTTCAAATGAATATTTGCAAATATATTAATAATAAGTTCTGACGTAATGCAGTCTCAAGCATCCAATTAAGCTTATCATAGCAATGTAAATTCTGTTCAGTGATCCTGGAAGTAGTTTACCATTGGATTACAAGAGCTTTTAGAAAAAGACTCTATGAATCTGTTACTTACTAATACTAATTTATCTCCAATTATTAAAATAGAAGCATGGAACTAAAAGAGTAGAATGTGTCTCTTATCAGTTTTGAATGACATAAGCACCTCTCTTTACATATGAGGTTAAGCTGTTGAATTCTGAAGGATTTGTAGGTGAACTGTCTTTAAGCAGCAGATAAAGAAAATTAAACTAATCTATGTGTAAACGAGAAATATTCGGGGAACATATGGAGATAAAATTGATCCAATAACAGCCTGTAGTAATGAGTCAATGGGAACTACTTCTGTGTTACTTACTTTCCCCATAGCTGTGCTGGGGTCTGCATGACACAGGGAATAGTTTCCAATTTCTTTACATTACATTGAATACTCAGAGCCTTCAAATTTTTCAGAAAGATATACTAATGTTTCCAGTGCATCAGCATGAAAGAGTAGGCAAAGACATACACATTCTTAACATTTTTATTTGTCTAGGAGTTGAAAAGGTGTTGTGGGAAATACAGCTGAAAACCCCATTTCACAGTTTTGATGTGAATTTGTGTGCTACATTCCATGGTGATTTCTCACATGGTCTTGAGAGCCACAGCTCGACTGCCCTCTGCTCATTTACAAGCAGAGCATTCTAGCTAGATCCAGGGCAGAAGGTTTGTACTTAATGCTGTAATTTTTTTAGTGTCATATAAACAAATATCCACCCACACTTTGTGTTATATCAGCAAAAACTCAGCGCAGCATAATATGAACATTCAAAGGCAAGTTGACATTTTCACATTGGACTCTCATGCTTTCTGCAAGTGGTGCATGAATGAAAATGAAATAGAGAAAACAAATATCATATTGGCCCAAACTGACAAACTTTGAACATACTATATCATAGTGCTCACACAGAATAATTTGCAGAGGAAGAGATCAAGTCTGTCTTGTAGGGTATCTGGGGCAAATTTGAATGAAAATTAATTGCCATTTAGTGCAATCTGGCACATCCCGGGAGGCAGGGGGGGGAGCGGGAACCAACAACAATTAGCTCTTCAGGAGAGTCTTTATCCATGCCAACAATGACTTTTATCTCTGACTGATAATGTATCAACATTCAGTTAGGGAATAGGCTCCATCAGAGACAGAAAATCCAACCCCTCTCCTTTTAATTTCAGTCCTGCTTGTCACGCTTCACCATCTATCCAAATTATCTGGAGATCTTGGCTATGCTACTGTGTGAAAGCGAAGGGGATAAACTTTTTTTTAAATAAACCAGTTCTGAAAATTTTAACTGCTTTCATTTCACCAAAGTAAACTCAAAGGCTACATTTGTTCATATTCTAGGAATTAGGGAAACATTCCATTTTAACTAGCAACTACCCATTGACTTCAGGCCCAGATTGGATATATTTACCTGACTTTTAAAACTGAAAATACAAAATGTGACTCATTATTCAAGTACAGATGTCTTTAATAAAAAGGATTAATATTTATCATTATTTGTTTTGTGGTAGCACCAAAAGCCCCACTGTCCTAGGCACTGGACAAATACAGTCTTTTTATAAAGTTTCATTAATTTTAACCTTCAAGTTTGGATTTGAATCCAAACTTTCTCAGTATTTAAGGTTGTTTGGAGGTGGGGTCTTAGCTTGGGTCTGATTCTAAATTGTTTGTTTAGGATATTTAGGCCCTGATCTGTTAGTGCAGATTATTGGAATTGTGTGGTACCCCTCTGATTTTAACTTTCTTGCACTATAAGCAGACTAATATGATTATAATACATTCTTATCCTATACGAATCCTACTAAATATGATACGGCAAATGCAGAAAAGAAGCCTGCTGTTCCAGTTCTGGTTTCTCTGGTTAGTGTCTATGAATAAATAAACAGTTGAGTTGATAGTTATTCTTTTCCTCAGCTGGATGTTAATAAATTGTCTCCTTTCTCACAGCTTTTCTTTTATATCAATTAACAGGTCATTATTTAGTGGATTTTTGAGGCCTGATGGGACAATAGAACAATTACACAGGGTGGAATGCACATATTAAGGCTTTTAATTTGTGTGGTTTCAGAGATAAATAGGCTTATGTTGCAATGTGTCATTAGTGTTGCATTATTGTAAATAACAGGGCAGAGCCATTATTAACAAATGAACCAATATGGGAGCAGCAGATTTTTAAAAAGTGCTGAAATATTCTTTTATTGAAATGTAACCATTATTCATTGTTCAGCTGGAAAACTCTCTAATCTAAAGTTAATCGCTGATATTTTCAGTGAATGTCTTTGTACGTACCAATCAATAAAATTGCTACTTACCTTTCACATTCACCAACAACATATGAACTAAAAGGCTATACTTTTCCAGGAATCCTAATATCATATATACAGCAAAGCAAAGATGAAAGAACATAAAAACATACTGTCAATAATAATGCTGTGAAGCCACACTTCTAAAGATTTCCTATAAGATACCCTAGTCATCAATATAATGAAAAACAAACTTTCCCGAGTAATGTTGGATTATTTAGTAGTAGTGACTGTTGGCTCTCAGGATGTCTCTGTTACAATTTAGAGTGAGTGACCAGGCTTGGATAAAATAAGACCTAACATGAACATTGACCACCCAAATCTGGACCAGAGCATTAGGGTTAACTACTGTGAAACCAGATCAAATCTGAGGAGTCTGAGGTTTCAAAGGTTCATTAAACATTTAGAAGCATAATTTCAGTTATTTTGAAACATCCTAGTTTCACCCAAAAGTGGAAATTACAAAATACTGCAAAATAGGTAGTATTTCAGTGTATTTCTGTCTTTGGACAATGTAAGACACACTAGAAATCTCTAAAGAGAGACTGATCTTCTGGAAATTACAGACTAGAGCAATTCACATAATATTGAGCTAAGTGTCAAAACTTTGGGTTTATCCAAACTAAACTTCAAACATTTTAAAGTTAATCCATCTGTGTTTACAATACATTTTCTCCTGTGACAAGTGACTCCTAAGGCACACTTGAACACAACAGCTGTCTTCTCTATTCAGTCCCATTTCATTAATCCATAGTAGATTTTTAAGAAGTGTGCTGGAAATGACATGCTTGCCCTGTGTCCTTCTGTGCATTTATTAAAGCTAGACTTAATTTCAGCTAAATGAGGCATAGATTTATTCCTGTTCAAAGCTCACATTACAGGTATGCTTTACTTGTTTGAATGAAAGAAATAGAGAGTCATGGATATATAGTTGTTGTCCAACAATTTAACTACTTAAATGCTGTGTGATGTACCAAATCCGGATGCCCAATTTACCTGGTTTATTCTGATATTTCGTACAAACAATGCTTTATTGAAACTAGCTGATGGGGCACATGACATTTCCAATAGCAATGGAGAGAGTAATAATGCATAGAGCACTGCACTGTTTCTCTGATTTATTTACAGTTGGTTACTTTTTAGGGGGTTCCAGCATTTCCAAGCTGCAGCCTGTACCTCTCAATTCTTTGACCCCCAAAATTACAGATGGCTAAACTAATTAAAAAATAATCCTAAGAATTGCTTCAAATCTCAGATAAGATCTGGAACATAAGATGTAACTCTGTTAAATTTGAAAAAGTTTGAATAAATAACTCCCCCTCTGCACTCTCCTTCCTCCCTAGCTGGCATCTAGCTTTCTATCTTTGCTGAATTGCATCTAGAGGATTTGGTAACACTGGCAATATTTTCTTGAAGAGAAATATGGTGGAAATAACATCAAAGACAGGGCCTACTGAGACTTGGGTAGAGGCATCTAGTATAGGTGAAATAGCATGGAGAGGAAAACAGTAATGTTGGGGGTGGGATAATATAATTTTGCTAAAAGGGAGAAAAAGAATTGGGCATTAGATTAAGGAATTGTAGGGACAATAAAGGATAAAGTAATGGAAAAGAGAAGGATTTGGTTCAGTTAGACTGCAAAACCTGACTGAGGGCTCGTCAATTATATAGAAATCACCCTTAGACTAGGCAAAGAAAAGTGTTGAATACTTCTTGTTTTGACATCCATATTTCTTTTTCTTATTGTTTTCCTCTTCTTAACTGACTTCCAGTTGTTTTGTTTGTTTTGTCGGGGGGGCGGAAAGGGGTTGTTGTTTTTCCCTGACAGAGCTGACTGATCTGAACATATCTTGTTTTCCGCAAGATACTGTAGTGGTTTGTTTTCATAAGCAGAATTTCATATTAGATGAAATGTTTAGTACCCCACACATTCTCAGTTCATGTAAATGTTATGACCTATTGAATAAAAAGGAAACATGTTTTGATGATTAGCATGCAAGGACCGAAAAGGTGGGTGTACCAGATGACGAGAATATGCATATGAGAAAGAATGAAGCTAATAAATTGCAAAGGACCTGAGTGGTATAAAGCATAGACCTCTACAGCTGTGGTAACTCACCAGAGTTCAGTGACATGATGATTTTTGCTAATTAAACCTGCAGCTTGGTTCATAAGAAGCTGGAAATGTACCACCCCCTGGAGGTTCACTTGAAGTTCGGAATTAATTTATGTAACGTTTCCAGTAGAACCCCACCTTACTCCCTGCATCTGACTTCCCTTCCTTTCATACTGTTTACCCCAGGACATAACATCCTGTATTGTCTCTGTGCTATGATATATTCATCTTTCTCGTTGTGTTTTAAGGAGATCAAGTTAGTTCACTTATTGCCCAGCCAAGGAGAACTTTGGAATGCAGAGGCTGAATGCAAAAAGATATAGGTGCAGCCATGAGCCATCTGAAATCTTTCAAAGACTCAAAACCTGGATGTAACAGGCAAAGGCTATTAGCACCCTAAATGAGAACAGCAGCAAGTGAAGAAGATCTGCAGGTTGAGAGGACTGTGGCATCTTTTTGGATGATGGAGGAAAGCCAGATAGCTGGCTAGGATGAGGATGTTCCATCTGAATCTGCAGATTTTCCCACAATATTTTCCTCGAGGTTTGCAAATGTAACACACTCATGCTAAATCGTCTACATTCACTAAATAAACTGTTCACTACATATAGCTAATATAGATATAACTTTGGATGTATATAATATATATAATCAAAGCCTTGAAAATCTTGCAGCTTGGAATATTAATTACATTTAATTTTTTTAATGGGTGGCTGATATCTTGTTTTGATTAAATCATCAACCTTATGAACAAGGTGAAAAAGCAGGTATGATCCTAGTTTTATGGCTATGTTTACAGCTAGCTGTGCCTAAGGGTGATTCCTTGTATTCAGAACACTGTGGGAGAGGTTTTAATTAATCACCAAATTTTATTATTTCTGCTATGCCCTTTGTAAATGTGAATTTCTAGTACCTCACAAATTGTCTGTGGCTTTTGAAGTGTCTTACCTCATCCAAAGTTCTCAAAAACTGATTCCATGAATCAGCCCATCTCTTCTAGGTATTTCTAGTGCTCCTAATACCTTGATGTCTAAATGCTGTATAGAATTCAGTATTAGTATGAGAAAAAGATATTATCTCTCAAACAGTGAGGTGTGATTTTTTTTTCGTGGTCAAGTTATTTTTGTTTGTTTGTTTGTGACAGTCTTGTTTATAGTCACTTTCCCAATGGAAGACTTTATTGGAAAACTGTGTCATAGGTTCAGACATAAATGAAGTCATGTATGTATTCAGATGGTAACTCCCACCATGGAGAATGAAGACTAGGGAGATAGTAAATTGTCTGAACATAGGATGCACCTAAAAGTTTTCTACTGGAGTCTTACTGTACACTTCTGCATAAGGAAGAAAGGATAGAGAGGAGTTAATTTTTTCATTTCCTATCAAAAAGAGTGGGTTTAGGCAGATATATGCTAATTATAACCCTGTCTTTCTCAAAAAAATAGACTTAGATAATATTTTGGCAAATATTTTTAGCAGACTCAAAAACCTAATGCCCCAATTATGGCACTACATCTAACTCAGGCAGAACTTATTAAAGGAAGATTGGTATGAGGTAACAGATAAACTGTTCATTTAATGTGGACCAGATGGGAGATTTTCAAAGATACAAATGGGAATTGGGCCCCCATCTCTATTGACTTTCACTGGGAATTGGGTGTTTAACTTCCCTTTGTGCCTTTGAAACTCTCCCCTAAAGTATTTGTATGTGAAGAAGGTATTTGACACGGTGGAATGGGAGAATTTGTTTCAGATACTAGAGGCATGTGGTTTCTAAATATGGTTCCGTTATTTATTAAAAGCATAAGGGGTCCAATTATCTTTTTTTGGGAATCAAGAGCCATTCATGACTCATCAGCATGAGAATAATAACATAGCCTGCTCATACTGTCAATCCTAAACCCTTCCCAAATTTTTTTTATGATTTTAATTGAATGTTGCATCACATACAGTGACATTACTGTACTGAGCTCTTTTAACAAATTACACCATGTCACTGTATTCAAAGATTTTAAGGATAAATAGGAGAATAGCATTAAAATAGCACTAATCAGAAAAGACTGAATTTTATATACAAAACTCAATGTTCAGCAAATGAGCCAATTTCTCAATTTTATAAAATTATAACTAAAATTATATTGCTGGCGCCTAAGGCTCAGATTACACAAACACACAAGTACTTCATTTTGATCATGTGTACGTCACGCAGCTCATAATCATTGTGTGCCCTCGGTCTATCTACAGTAGATTCTTACACAGCTCCCATCACCATAGTGTCTTGATAGTATCGGATGGAATAGACTTGAGCTGGGAGATAAATCAAAATGGAGGATGTTCACAGGGATGTCCCAAGTGTCTCTACTTACACTTCAAACCATTGGCAAATGCTATTAATATTTTATCTGAATGGTAGAGGCTTGTGGGCACAGAGACACTTGCTCCAGTACTGATTCTATTCACAAAGCATACAAATGGTCCCATAAGTTACTCAGCAGGTGTATGCATAGCTAGCCATCTTCTTCCATTCCATTCCCAACCCAAATTTACACCCTAAGGGATACATTTTGACAGACATTATCATGGAAAATGAAATGCCTAAAGTTGATCACAAGCACAGAGCAACAACCGGTCCAAGGATGGTCTGAAAAATCACATTTTTTTTGTTTCCATCAATATAATGGATTAACTCTGCTCTCAGTTACACTTGTGCAATCTCATTGAAGTCAGCAGGGTTGCACAAAAGTAATTGAGATCAGAATTTGGTCTGTATTATCATGTTCAGTTTTAATTTTAATACTTAAGTGTATTTTCTACTGGTTCACTGTTTTGTTCAACAGGGAAAAGGCAAGAACAAGATTTTCAACAGTGCCACCCAACGGAAGATGATAAAAACTAAACATTCTCTGTCAACTTCCCTCTCATCAATGAAGGAAAACTCTCACCCAGAATCAAGTCCCACAAAACACTCCCCTCCTCCTGCTGCCTACCCCAGTTGGCCTGTTTAACTGAGTCTAGGTTCCTAGTTTATCAGAACAGCCATCTTTTGACGACATTCGTTACCAGCACTCTATTGTGTGTATTGAACTATGCTAGTGTTGTTGTGAATCCTTCTCTTAATTTATATGTTGGGTGGAAATAATGACAAATGTCTTCCTGTTAAGATGCCAAGAGTACACTGGGGCTTCTCAAAATGTCATCGTCCCTCTGCCTACTTACCCTGGAGACTATTTAACACTGCAAGGAAGGGAAAGTAATATAATATTGAATTAATCATCCTTGCCGTTACTCAACCATGATGTAGTCTGAAACACCTGAAAAGAAATGGCTGGTCCCAAATGGGTAGTAGTGCAGCTTAACCAGCATCAGCAAAGCAAGGTTCCAAAGCAGACATGGGCTTGCTCAAATCAGAAACATCTGATAGAACAGAAATCAAAGGAGGAAAAAAGGCTGGCAGCCAGTAGCTTACTCAATACTGCTAACAGATCTGGTGCCATCAAATCATATTTGTGCAAATAGTACTTTTTTATTTAATCTGAGAGGTCTCTGTGTTACAATAGTCCGACTGGAAAATAATTATGTTGAAATATCATAAAACCTTCTATTCTACTCCATTAAGGTTTGAACAATCTTATATGAAGCAGAATATGTGTTTTACTATTTACCTGTCATACTGCAGGAGTTTGGAGAGAGAGAGAGAGAGAGAGAGAGAGAGAGAGAGAGAGAGAGTGTTGAATTAGAAGACATGATTGTTGAAGGAATAGTGAGGTCAATTTCTGTATGAATATTATTGACAGAGAGAGAAGTGGCATACAAAGAAAATGAAGCTTGTGTTACCTTGCAAGTGAACATTTTAATATAAACCTAGCAAAAAAGTACATATTAAGCTGTATTTAACAATATCCTCTATATTATTATTTTTCAGCCACAGCAATACTTTAGAATCCTATTTGATGTATTGGCCTATAACATTTGACCACACTTACAGCACAAGTGTAAAATCAATTTTCTGCACTCCCATTTATCTCAGTACTGATGTTAGCCGGCTCTCTAATGGAATGACTCTTCTGGAGAGGTAGTTATTTTACTTCAGAGTGGCATTTCAAAAGCCTTAAATGGTCTGAAGAGATGGCATGTAACCTTTAGGAATATTTTAGTTCTGCTTTCCTCTGAAGAAGAATTATTTAACCCTGTATATGTAGTTACATCACTGAAAGTCTCTCATGGCTTATCCTTGTGCATCTCAATACAATGTGGCAAATATTTGTTCTGGAAAATCAACCCACTTTAGACTTTCTCATACCCCCTTGTGTTCACGTTTTTAAGCTTTAATGGAAGCTGTGGCAATAAATCCAGATAGAAAACACATTGCCTGTCTCTGTCATTTTACATGCTGTGAAACATAAATTTGTTTTGTCTCTGGTTCTAATATAGAACTTCCCAAGCTCACATTGCAGGAAGTGTAAATTTTACGCTATTGAATTAATATTATGACAGAGAGATAGAAAATAAGTGGGATTTTTTTTCATTTCCCAACAGATGGATATCAAAGTCAAATCATAATTTGAAAGGCATGAAATTCCAGAGCTTCTGCTTGGTGACTATGGACACCAAATCTGAAAGTGCAGAATTTCAGAAATTCACCAAGGCTTACATCAGCTTCTCACTGGAATGCTTGCCTAGAGTGAAGGATGGCCAAGAATGCTATGTGGACAGTGAACAATGTCTTAAAGAAAGCTAGTCATGACAATAAAGATCTATATCTAACTCTTTTCGAACTTAGAAATGTACCACCAGAAGACTGGCTTCCGTACCACAAATCATAAGTCAGGTAAACAAAGACTTTATTTCTCACTGTAAGTTACTCAAACCTAAGCAACTACCAGTTCTGCATATATAACTCAAGGAAATGCAAAAGAAGCAAAGGCGTTACTTTGACATATTATATAAACCAAAATCTGGCTTGACATCCAGCCCATCAGTCTACCTGAGAAACAAGAATATCAACAGTAAGAAACTGCAGAGAAGACTCATGATCATATGGTGCAGAAATGGACAGAGATACCAGAGAAAATTATTGAGAAAAGGACAAGGATGTGAAAGAGTCTATATATTTGCCAATAGAATCATTATAGATACCAGTATTGCCAAATTTGCCAATAGCACTCGGCTGAAGCCACAATATAATCAGCCCAGAGTGAGTTGGATAGATCAGCTGTGCCCTGAAAAAAAAAAATAAAGGACTGAAATAAAGTATAATGTATTGATTTTTAGTAGCTTTGAAAAGTATTTCAATACCAAATCATCAGTTATTTGTTCTATTGTTTCAAAATTAAAAGTCTGTGAACAAGGCTCAAATTGAGCTAGCTCACAATGGCTTTTCCTGAGGCTGCTTTCTTGTGGTGCAGAATTTATACTTGGATTCTGTAAAAAAAAAAAAAAAAGTCTCATTATTATGGTTGCAAAGATAACCTTGAAAATAAGAACTGAGTGTAACACATAACATGATATGTGGCAGAGTTTGAGCTGAAATAATAAGTCTAAAAGAGGCCCACTAATCTCACTGAGGTGTTAACTCAGATGTCAAAATGGTAAGAGGCCCTGATTCAGGAATACACATAAGCATGTGCTTAAGTCCATCCCAATTGAGAAAAACATCGAACTATGTAAAGATAAGGGTAGGCTTTCCTGAACGGAGCTGTGTTCCTGAATTGGGGGTCTTAAATGGTAAGATCATTCACTAGTTCACTCCTGATCAAAGCATGTGAGGAAGGAGCAAGGCTATCATATTATGACAATCTGTACAATCTGCTGTGAGTGAGTGACATTTGTGTTTGGAAGACTCCCACCACTTCTTTCCCCCCTTATCTGCCTTTTGAAAACACCAAACTAGAAAAGCAGAACCCTATAGGTCATCTGAACCCCAAGAAGTGGAGCCAACTCAAAGAAGCTCAGAAGGCTGTAATGAGGCTTAATCAGATCCCTAAAGTTAGGAGTGTGCTTAAGCACCTTATTGAACTGGGACACAAGTGACTTGCCAGAGGTCACAAGAAGCTTGTGGCAGAGGCAGGAAGAGAATCTAAATCTTCTGAGTCTCAGTCCCCAAGGCCTTAACCCATTGACATTATCATCATATTGTAATTGTTCATGCAACAACCTGTCTGCCTTGAAAAGGAAAGGATTGACTTTGGGGCAAAAGATGCTTTCTTAGCTCTTCTAAGATGGATGACCCTGGGAGCAGCAAGAAGTTCATATGGTTCTGATGCAGATAGACCCCACACCGTGCCATGGCCGCTCTCTTTACCAGTTGTTT
Organism: Trachemys scripta elegans; assembly: GCF_013100865.1. Taxonomy (NCBI): domain Eukaryota; kingdom Metazoa; phylum Chordata; order Testudines; family Emydidae; genus Trachemys; species Trachemys scripta. Next base: position 49,743,344 of record NC_048299.1, read on the forward strand.
AGCATGTCAGGCACTGGAGAGGGCAGTGGGTCAACCAATACATGTATCCTCCATTCATTTTGCCCACTATCAAGGATATATTGCAGTTTTGAAGTTTACTGCTGTTTGAACACTGCATTAGCAACTGCAGATCAACTCGATAGCCTGGGGGAAGAATTGCTGCTGATTTCTTTAGCTGTGCACTTGGGAGAGCATTTGGCCCTTCACAAATAAAATTATTATCTTCAAATACAAAGAAAGAGAAACAGATAGTAAAGAACAGTCCCTCTGTGTTGATAAATGTCTCCTAAAGAGTAGCATTCTTTTATACTTTCTCTAAGATATTTTTCACAGAGACTAGTAGTTATCCACTGTAACAATTTATGTCACTCACTTTCTTATATTGTGCTAATTTATTTAAAATACAAAGGCATCAGCACTGTGGTTTGTCTTTTTTTTTTTAATATCATCCTAAATGATGTCAAAATGTCATTTAGCCAAAGTTTCCCTTTTTAATTTATTTTTTGTTATCTGCACAGTATGTCCCCCATGAAGCAGACAAGCACAGTTCCCTAAATTGGAAAATGCTTATCCATTTAACCAAAGCCTGGGTGTTTATCTATTAGCATCAGAGTCAGATTTCTGTTTATTAGAAGCAGAAGAATGTGACCATTTACATAATCTGGCAGTCGAGTTTCTGCTGGTACAGTTACTAGCCATCTCAGCAGCTCTGTGTCAGAGGACTTCTTCCAGATATATTAAGCTTTGGATCATTAGAGTAAGCATGTTTACTATATCAACCTCTTTAGATTCCACTCCACACATTTTCCTGTTTTGTTTCCCCCTCCCTTTCTCTAACTCCGATTCAAATGAAAGATCAGAAGTAGAAAATACTTACCAGATGCCAGCTAGGCTTTAGGTTTCTAGTAAAAACACTGTCCAAGCCCAGACATTAATGCTTTCAGCTGACAATCCAGGCCATGTGAGGTCACTGGTGCAATATTATTTAGGGCAACAAAACAAATCATTTGTTCCTTAGGCATTGTGAGATGTGCCCCTTAGAGTTCTCTATGAGAAAAAGAAGGAAATAATAATCTTGTATATGGCTAAACAAGTCCCTGGGAAATAATTGTTGTAATTATAGTGTCATCTAATCTGTGAGCCAACCTTCTAAAATCTAATTCAAATCGAACAAAATGTCTACTTTTCAATGTTGTTATCATGGGGTTACATATTGTAGTTACACCAATATGCTGAGAAAAATAAATGTATGTCATGCAGGTGCCATTAGATGCTCAAGTGGCCTTTTCCAGCTGCCATTCTCTCAGTCCTTGCTCAGTATATAGATTTTTAAGATCCTCATAGGAATTTTTCAGTTGAACGTTTTCTCATCAGAAAATGCTAATTCATTGAAACCAAAACTCTTTGCGAGAAAGGGGAAGTTTGGATTAATTTCTCTTTTCAAAAAAATTTTAGAACAAAAGTTGCAACATTATGAAACATCTTGATTTGACATTTTTAAAGCAAAAATCATTCTGTTTTTTTTTTCAATTTGAAGCAACTTTGTTGAGAATTTTAAGCTAACTGTAGCCAAAAAGGGTCAAACTGAAATATTTTTAAATTAGCTAAATGAAATATTTGAATTGTCTCAAACTGACTTTTTTTGCAGCTTGCTAGTCTGAAAAAAAAAAAGAAATCTCAACTTTCTTTGTAATTCAGGAAGAGACAAATTTTCAAATTCTCCAAAATTATGCTGGGCCCAGAACACTTTTTCCCACCAAGTTCTAGTTGCCACCTTTGAGCCAGACAAGAAAGTTAAACTACCTATCCGCCATCCCACCAACTAAGACACACTTCCTTTCTCGGGATTCATCCTCTACTTTTTCATAGGTACCAAAGTCAGAGGGGACCTGACCTTCTGTATAACACAGATGATAGAGCTTCCCCAAAATAATTCCTAGCGCAACTATTTAGAAAAACATCCAATCTTGATTTTAAAATGGTCAGTAATGGAAAATCTACCACAACCCTTAGTAAATTGTTCCAGTGGTTAAATACTCTCATTGTTGAAAATTTATGCTTTATTTCCAATCTGAATTTGTCTACCTTCAGCTTTCACCTGCCGGATCATGTTATGTCTTTCTCTCCAGATTGAAGAGCCCATTATTAAATATTTGTTCCCCATGTACAAACTTATAGACTGTAATCAACTCACTCATTAACTTTTTCTTTATTAAACTAAATAGATTGAGCTCCTTGAGTCTATCATTATAAATCATGTTTTCTAATCCTTTGATAATTCTCATGAGTCTTCTCTGAACCCTCTCCAATTTATCATAATCCTTCTGGAATTGTGAGCATGAGAACAGGACACAGTATTCTGGCAGAACCTTTCTACTACTGCTAGAGATTGCCTGGTTTGTGCATCTCAAAATCACATAAGCTTTTTTGGCCACAGCTGATTATTCACCACCACCCCCAAATCTTTTTCAGGGTCACTGCTTCCCACAATAGCATCCCCCAACCTGTAAGTATAGCCCACATTCTTTATTCCTGGGTGCATACATTTACATTAGCCATATAAAAACACGTGTTTGTTTCCACCCAGTTTACCAAGCAATCCAGATTCCTCTGAATCAATAACCTGTCCCTTCATTACTTACCACTCCCCCAATTTTTGTGTCATCTGCAAACTTTATCAGTAACGATTTTATGTTTTCTTCCATAATATTAAGTAGTGTAGGACCAAGAACCAGTCCCTGAAGGACCACAATGAAAGCACACTGTAATGGTCTTCACTTTGGGATTGGTTAGGAAGCATGGCCTAGTGGTCAGGGCTGCAACCTGTGACTGATGGGAGATTGTTGGTAGAGGAGCCTGGTCCCTCCCACTCTACCAGGTTCCAGCCCAGAGTCCTTTGGGGCTACCAGTGGTCTGGCAACTGAGGCTGCTTGAGGCTGCCCTCCCTGGGCCACTTCTTATCTCCCCCTCCCGCCAGGCCAACTCAGTCCAAGGCTTTCTACTGCTGGGTTAGTCCATACCCAGAAAGATAAAAAGTGATTACCAATGTCCAAGGTCCATATGCAGGGAAAGGGGAATGCTTCCCTCTGTGACTGTTTCTGAGGTGGGTCCTCCTTTACCTCAGGGCAGTTATCTAAGGCCTGGTCTACACTAGGCGTTTATGTCGAAGTTAGCGCCGTTACATCGAATTAACCCTGCACCCGTCCACACCGCGAAGGTATTTAGTTCGACATAGAGGTCTCTTTAATTCGACTTCTGTACTCCTCCCCGACGAGGGGAGTAGCGCTAAATTCGACATGGCCATGTCGAATTAGGCTAGGTGTGGATGGAAATCGACGCTAATAGCTCCAGGAGCTATCCCACAGTGCACCACTCTGTTGACGCTCTGGACAGCAGTAAGAGCTCGGATGTTCTGAACTGCCACACAGGAAAAGCCCCGGGAAAATTTGAATTTGAATTCCTTTTCCTGTCTGGCCAGTTTGAATCTCATTTCCTGTCTGGACATCGTGGCGAGCTCAGCAGCACTGGCAACGATGCAGAGCTCTCCAGCACTGATGGCAGGGCAATCTCAGAATAGAAAGAGGGCCCCAGCATGGACTGATCGGGAAGTCTTGGATCTCATCGCTGTGTGGGGCGATGAGTCCGTGCTTTCCGAGCTGCGATCCAAAAGACGGAATGCAAAGATCTATGAGAAGATCTCTAAAGACATGGCAGAGAGAGGATACAGCCGGGATGTAACGCAGTGCCGCGTGAAAATCAAGGAGCTGAGGCAAGGCTACCAGAAGACCAAAGAGGCAAACGGACGCTCCGGATCCCATCCCCAGACATCCCGTTTCTACGAGGCACTGCATTCCATCCTCGGTGCGGCCGCCACCACTACCCCACCACTGACTGTGGACTCTGAGGATGGGATAGTGTCCACGGCCGGATCCTCGGACATGTTAGCGGACGGGGAAGATGAGGAAGGAGATGAGGAGGACGAGGCAGTCGACAGCGCTCACAACGCTGATTTCCCCGACAGCCAGGATCTCTTCATCACCCTTACAGAGATCCCCTACCAACCCTCCCCAGCCGTTACCCCGGACACAGAATCTGGTGAAGGATCATCCAGTAAGTGTTGTAAACATCTAAACATTTATTTGTAACAGAACATGATTATTAACAATTTAAAAAATGGGTTTCTCATGATTAGTTTGATTAACTTAACGGTTCAGTCATGGGCAGTGCAACTATTTGAAAAAAATCTAGCAATGTCCGGTTTTGCATGATTGTCCTGCCCAAGCCGCTCTACTGTTTAGTCCCTGCTACTGCAGCTACAGTAAGATGCGGTCTATATGTCCGGGGATGGAGCAGAAATCCTCCTGGGACATCTCAAGGAAGCTCTCCTGCAGGTAATTTGAAATCCGCTGCATTAGGTTCTTGGGGAGAGCGGCCTTATTGGGTCCTCCGTAGTAGGACACGTTGCCGCGCCACGAGACTAGCAAGTACTCCGGAATCATTGCTTGGCACAGCATGGCGGCATACGGCCCTGGTCTTTGAAGGCTTTCCCGGAGCATTCTCTGTCTGTCGCTCTCAGAGATCCTCATGAGGGTGATGTCGCTCATGATGACCTGCTTTGAATGAGGTAGGGGAATGTTAGTGTTGGGACTGCTTTACCGTTCCTTTACAGAACTGTAACCGCTGGTTTGCAGCCACGCGGTGGAGGCGGGAGAGGGTCAGCCGAAAGGGATCGTTCCCGGGGACAGCCGCGAGGGTGTGGGACAGGAGCAGACTTCCTGCTTGCCGGATTGCTGGCAGCAGGGACCGACATTGATTTCAATGTGAAATGAGGCCATTGCTAATATTAAAGTTTTAAGCTGCCACGAATCTACGGCTTACCATGTCTGCGTGCAAGAGCAATTCCGTTGTCCTGACAGGGTTCTCAAAAGTGCTCTGCAAAACCCCAGACACTGAATGCGAAGGCCGAGAATTCGACCTTGTGCTGAGTGCGCATGTGATAGGTGCTGTGCATGGTCCTGTTCACAGAGAAAGACTATGTTTTTTGTTCACAACTACATTTATCTTTCTGAGGAATTCACTCCCTTTTTCCCATTCCCACAGCCCCATCTGCGACTGTCTCACAACCTAGCCTGTCATCACACTCCCAGAGGCTAGGGAGGATTAGGCATAAGAAGAAGAGGACACGGGAGGACATGTTCTCAGAGCTTATAGCCTGCTCCCGAGCCCAGGCAGCACAGCAGACCCAGTGGCGGGAGAACTTGTCCCAAATGCACCAAGCCAACATGGATCGGGAGGAGAGGTGGCGTCAGGAAGACCAGCAGGCGACTCAAACCCTGCTTGGACTACTGAGGGAGCAAACGGACACGCTCCGGCGCCTTGTGGATGTTCTGCAGGAACGGAGGCAGGAGGACAGAGCCCCGCTGCAGTCCATCTCTAACCGCCCTCCCCCGCCACCAAGTCCCATACTCCCTTCACCCAAAGTGCACAGAAGGAGAGGCGGCAGAGTCCCTGCTAACTCTCACTCCACCCCTGCAGAGAGCTCGAGCAGCAGAAGGCTCTCATTCCCCAAAGTTTGACAAGTTCTTTCCTTCCCGCCTGACACAAGCCCCCGTCCAAGTTTCACTTCCCAGTCCCATGTGTAGTTGATAATAAAAAATATGTTTCTGTTAACTACTGTTTCCATCATGTTCTTTTGGAGGAGGGGGGGGAAAGGGGGTTGGTAATTGGACAGGACAGTCACCTTTGGCAGGGTACATAGTCGGGGGCAGGCACAGCAGCAGGGCACATACATAGTGCAGTGATGCAGTGACTACTTACCCTGGTTAGTCTGGGAGGTTCTTTTCATGTTATGTGGTGGGGGGTGGGTTGCTCTGTGACTTTGTGTCAGGGGAGGGCAGTTAGAGATCTTAAGCGGCGGTCCTTAGGCAGGATCACAGAGCCACACAGCAGGGGATCTGTAACCGTCCCACCCCTGCCACAAACTCACATAGACCCCCCATACACACAGTCCGTATCAGGAGGGGTGACAGGCTCCGTTGAAAGAACCATCCCACCGCAGCGGAGCCTGTCAGTCCTTGAGTTTAGAAGCTGCATTCGCGCGACTACACTACACCCGCTCCGCACCACAGTCTGCGTCCCAGTTTTAAAAAATTCCCGCGAAAACAGTATTAAAGAAAACGGTGTGCTTTAACAAAGTAGAACTATTTTTATTTTGAAACGTGTGTTGGAAGTGGGGTGAAGGCTTCTCTGTACACAAAATTAGAAAGTCACAGGTTACCCTGCTCACTCAGGAACTTTGCTTTCAAAGCCTCCCGGATGCACAGCGCTTCCCGCTGGTCTCTTCTAATCGCCCGGCTGTCTGGCTGTGAGTAATCAGCAGCCAGGCTAATTTCCTCAACCTCCCACCCCGCCATAAAGGTCTCCCCCTTGCTCTCACAGAGATTGTGGAGCACACAGCAAGCTGCTATAACAATGGGGATATTGGTTTCGCTGAGATCACAGCGAGTCAGCAAGCTTCTCCATCTCCCCTTGAGACGTCCAAAAGCACACTCCACCACCATTCTGCACTTGCTCAGCCGGTAGTTGAAGAGTTCTTTTTCAGTGTCCAGGGCACCTGTATAGGGCTTCATGAGCCAGGGCATTAGCGGGTAGGCTGGGTCCCCGAGGATGACTATAGGCATCTCCACATCCCCAACAGTTATTTTGTGGTCCGGGAAGTAAATACCTTGCTGCAGCCGTCTAAACAGACCAGAGTTCCTGAAAACACGAGCGTCATGAACCTTGCCCGGCCATCCCACGTAGATGTTGGTAAAACGTCCCCTGTGGTCCACCAGTGCTTGCAGCACCATGGAAAAGTAGCCCTTTCTGTTAATGTACTGGCTGGCCTGGTGGTCCGGTGCCAGGATAGGGATGTGAGTTCCATCTATGGCCCCACCGCAGTTTGGGAATCCCATCGCTGCGAAGCCATCTATGATCGCCTCCAAGTTTCCCAGGGTCACTACCTTAGGCAGCAGTACATCAACGATTGCCTTGGCTACTTGCATCACAACAACCCCCACGGTAGATTTGCCCACCCCAAACTGGCTCGCGACTGACCGGTAGCTGTCAGGCGTTGCAAGCTTCCAGAGGGCTATGGCCACTCGCTTCTGGACAGTCAGGGCTGGTCGCATCCGGGTGTCATTGCGCTTCAGGGCAGGGGACAGCAACTCACAAAGTTCAAGGAAAGTTCCCTTCCGCATGCGGAAGTTTCGCAGCCACTGTGATTCATCCCAGACCTGCAGCACTATGCGGTCCCACCACTCAGTGCTTGTTTCCTGTGCCCAGAATCGCCGTTTCACAGCATCAACATGACCCATTGCCACCGTGATGTCCTCGGCGCTGGGTCCCCTGCTTTCTGAGAGGTCTGTGCTACTCTCAGACTTCAGGCCATCACCGCGTTGACGTAGCCTCCTCGCCTGACTTTTCTGCATCTGCCTCAGGGCAACCTGTATGATAAGCTGCGAGGCGTTGAGAGCGGCCACAACTGCAGCGATGGTTGCAGCGGGCTCCATGCTCACAGTGCTGTGGCGTCCGCGCTGTCAATGACTTGAAAAGTGCGCGAAATGATTTCCCGCCGGCGCTTTCAGGGAGGGAGGGAGGGCGGGAGTGATGGACGGATGACGACAGTTACCCAAAAGCACCCTGGCCCCTTTTTTTTTTACCCAGAAGGCATTTGCGGCTCCACCCAGAATTCCAATGGGCGGCGGGGACTCCGGGAACTGTGGGATAACTGCCCTCAGTGCACCGCTTCCAATGTCGACGCTTTCCCCGTTAGTGTGGACTCACAAAGTCGAATTACTGTCCTTAGTGTGGACACACACGTTCGACTTTGCAATATCGATTCCAAATATTCGATTTAAGTAAAATCGAACTACTCTCGTAGTGTAGACAAGGCCTAAGAGATTTCAGCTTTCCCTCTGCTCTGTACTGCAGGTGCCGTGGATTGCAGGTCTGCTCCCTTCCAGGCCTGCCCCCAAATGAGCTGTTTCCCTGTTTCTCCACCAGATGGAGCATTTGCTTCAGGTGTAGCAGGGCGGGGCTGGCTGGGCCCAAAGTAATTCCTTAACCCCTTGTTCCCCAGTTTGGGGTTTGTACACCCGCTTGATGCTGATTCTCTGTTTGCAGTTACATTTTGAAACCTATTCATTAGCCAGTTGTTAATCCATTTAATGTGTGCCACGTTAATTTTATGTCATTCTAGTTTTTTTATCCAATTATCTTGAGGCTTAGCAAAGTCTAAGTCTATTACTTTGCTTATCTGAGGTCTCCATAATAAAAGACTAGAGAAGCCATTCACAATGTCACTTTGCCTTTCCCTTCATCTTCCTCTACAAACACATTAATCAATGAGTAGAAATATATCTATGTATATTATATATGGAAAGACATTGTGTATGTGTCTCATGCTTATTAATAATAGTATTAGTAGAAGATTTATTTCAGGGTTGGTTTTTTTTGTAAATATTCTGTATTTTCTAGGAGTTCCATGAAGAACTGAGGACAATATTTCAAACAGAAGTGAATTTGCAAACAGCTGCAAAAAGGAGGATCAATTGATTGCTACCAACTGTCAGTTATATAAACTATACTACAATAATATACCAGCTCAAAAGATTTTATGTGAATTAAGAATTTCAGAAGGGCAACTTGCATCTTGCAATTTTCATCAACAAAATTATTTATCATTAAATAGTACTTTATAAAGACAAGTCCCTCATGGCTATTATATTTTACACAGTTTGTATAAACAGAATTCTTGTTAGCCTGATTTGTCCCTGCAATTGGGAAGTATACAACTCTGAAGCCAAAATATATATATTTGTACTGGGAGGTGTACAATGGGAATTTTGACACTGCAATTTTCTAAAGAAGCCTTTGTCATTATTATAACCTCTCCCTACAGCTATTGAATAGCTGTATTTCAGATTACTGTTCCCTCGTTGCGCTACAATATTTTATTTCACTAGGAGGGTGGTAAAGCACTGGAATGGGTTACCTAGGGAGGTGGTGGAATCTCCATCCTTGGAGCTTTTTAAGGCCCATCTTGACAAAGCCCTGGCTGGGGTGATTTAGTTGGTGTTGGTCCTGCTTTGAGCAGTTGGACTAGATGACCTCCTGAGGTCTCTTCCAACTTTAATCGTCTATGCTTCTAATAACTTGCCTCTTTCCATGCTGAGTCTCATTTTATTATTTTTTGCCCAAATTTCTAACCTCTTCAGATCCCTGTGTATTAAGTCTCTGTTTTTGCTGGTGTTCACACCACCTCCCAATTTAGTATCATCTGTGAATTTAATTAATGTGCTGTTTATGTCTTCTTGCAGATCATTAACAGAGTTGTATTATAATAACATTTTATTAAAGTTAAATCTGAGAGAAAATATCTCTAGTTTGCCAAAGCATATAGATGCTTAAGTACTTAGAAATAAGTGTCTTATAAATTATCAGTGCATAATTTATATTATATAACCATTTTTCTACTTAATTTTTAAAGTAAAATGTGTAGTCTAACACCATTCATGTAAATAATCTCTACTGACATGAGCAACGTTTTGTAGGACAATGCCTAAATTTGCATGGTGTAGGGACCGTGGCTTTCACTCTAGTTTCACGACATCTCACTTTTGTAAAATCCAGGAAGCACAGAAGATGCCATGTTTGAAGGTGTTGATAAAGTCATTTGCACATTTTGCATTGCCTCAATGCATTATAAAAGCATACATTATCAGCACAAACAGTTCTGAAAATATTGGCTAACTGAGATGACCGAACATCCAAGGACAAAGCTTTTGAGCCTTTTAGATCTGTATAGTTTTCTGAGCAAAATAGCAACAAGAAAAAAACATTTTAGGACAATATCATTATTCTGAAAAAAATGTTTCATACTCTCTCTAGTTTTGTATTCCTGCCCTCTTGGGACCTCTGGTAGTAAATATTATGATGGACAGCAGAACCACAACATATAGTGGATGGTGGACCCAAGTAGCACTTGCTTGGCAAATCTAATCTGTAAAGTTCACGTACAAACAAAATGCAAATTACTTACAAAAGCCTTTCACGTAACTGCCTCAAGCAAGAATGATTAAGGATAGAAAAGCACATGAAAAATAAAACTCATTGTCAGTGATAAAAATTCAGTCATTAAAAAGACACGGATGGTGTGGAGCTCGGTCTGTATTTTGTTATTGTCCTCATATAGCTGCAGCAACCATTATTTACATATTTAGTATGTTTATTTTTCTAAATAAATAGTAGCCTAGAATAATGCATTTATTGTCTCTGAAATTCAAAGATGGAAATCCTCAGTCATTAAAGAACAGAATCTGATAGCCTTACTCTCAGTGAGCACCTTACTCCATAGGTAATGCCACTAAAATTAATGAGAATATTTGTACTGTAAAGTGCTTGTCAGCATGAGCAAGGACATCAGAATCAGGCCTGAAGAGCTTATAAACCATCACAAAAGTGTCTCTGGGAAAGAGATGATTTTGCGCATGTAGGTGACTTAACAATTCCTCCCTGATCCCTCCAAGGGCAATACAGAGCTATGCTGCCCAGCACTCGGTGTGGTGCCTAAATAGCACAACTGAGCTCCTGGGTAGTATCAAAATCAGATATCATAGTTAATTGTTAACAGTCAGTTCTTTGAACTCATCACCTTAGTGTCTGAACACCCATAAGACATATGGTAAAATTCCAGTAACTTCAACCTCCATCAGTCAGTAAGTGACAGGTATGAATCTGCCAATGCTCATCACCCCCTCAAGAAATGTCTGAGGAGTTGGACTGTGAGTGAATCATGATGATGTTCAAAATGGTGCTTTACACAAAATGAGTTAAGGTGAAATAGGCTTGCTGGCTTGTTTCATGTGCTTCATGTGTATACAAAGTGCAGGTATTGCCCTATATATGGCAACTCTTATATAAATTAATATTACCATTAGCATATTTCTTGTTATTTTTAATAATTATACAGCAGCATAAATGTTCATGTCCTAACTGGCAGGCCTGGTGCTACTGGAGAGGCAAAAGGGACATTTCCCCCCTCCCCAAAATGGTCTTCCAGGGGCTCCAAGTGATTGTCAAAAGGGCCAAAATAGGTACAAAGTTATGTAACATTAGGCAGTAGAACAGAAGCAGACTGGAGAAGCTTCATCCTTTATATAAATTATAAATCACAGTAAAATATTGACACAGTAGCCAAATTTTACTTTTTTTAATTCTTAAAATCCAAGATTTTCCAGCAGTCTAACTAGCCTCTGGACAGTCTTTCTTTCTTCTCTTTCAAAAGCAACATCAAGGGGTCCCAAAATACCCACTTGCTCCCTGAGTAATGGAACCCTATGACTGACCCTGCTAATTGGCGCGGTTTGTGCCTAATACAAATCCCAGTGAAGTCTGGCTAGCAAAGTCAGATTCTGCCCCACCATCCCCACCTTTACTATAAGAGGCATGCTGGGTAATGGAGTAGATATGTTGGGACTAGGAAAGGAGTGAGTTGAGGCATGGTGGAGCTCTGCTCTGCTCTGCTATTCTTTCCCTGGCATAAAGTCCATTAGGTATCTTGCACCAGTGGTGTAAGTTACAGCCTCCTCTAGCTTCCCAGCTCCACTTAGCTGAATATAGCTCCGACACAGGGAGGACCCGGCCCAAAATGTGTTTATATTCAATGTATTCATATTTTTATTTAAAATCTGACTTCCTCTTGAAGTATTCTTATAAAATAAGCAGAATAATGAGGGAGTTAGTGTCAACCTCCTATGGGATACCTTTAAGAGATTACACCCATTTTCTTTCCTAAGGCTATTCCACTGAAGAGATGTCACTGCTGCAAATATCACTTTCCCTTGTCTGTTCCTTGATGTGAAAAATAGCCTGAAAGGCATATTAGTTATGTTCTGCGAGATTCAGCAAAGTAGCTTGGAATTCATCCTTCTCCAATGCAGTGTGTCAGTGTAATGGCAAACTGCTTTGCCAAGCAATGAGAGGGTGAAACCCTTGGGCGTACTTCCATAATTTTGTATATGTGCAGGACTGCCCAACATGCCGTTGGAATAGGAATACAACTATAATTTAGAACTGATTTCTGAATCCTCCCTGCAATAGTTTCAGAATGGATGTTTACACTGTATGTCGCTCTCATTTAGACCATCTGATATGGCAAAAAATCACAAATGGGAGGTGAATTAAGGATAGGGAAACTTGTGTTATAACATTTTTTTTGTCTCTTCATTTCTCTCAGAGCTGGGATATAAACAAACCTTTGTATTGCAAATAGTTGTTTGCAGGATCAAGCCACTGCTGAAAGGTGTCTTAGTTTTGATTAAAGGACTTTTACAAAGGTCTTTAAGAAGCCTAGAGAAGAATGTATGCATTTTCTGGGAATGGCTGATTTTTTGGATCTGTAGTCACACGAAAAAGGTTATTCCAGCTGTACTAGAGTATATGCTAATTTATATCTCATCACTTGTTATTCATTATTCTCCTATTTTAAAAAGTTTCCCCTCCATTGAGAGAGTAAAATATATATCCAGGTGTTAGGTGATCATAGACTCATAGAATATTAGGGTTGGAAGAGACCTCAGGAGGTCATCTAGTCCAAACCCCTGCTCAAAGCAGGACCAACCCCAACTAAATCATCCCAGCCAGGGCTTTGTCAAGCCGGGCCCTAAAAACCTTTAAGGATGGAGATTCCACCACCTCCCTAGGTAACACCCTCCTAGTGAAATCACACCCACAAGTAACCTGCAGAAAATGGCAAATAGCCAAAGTGAAGAGCTCAGAAACAACTCTCAAATATTAAGCAAATACTTGGGAATTGTGAAATAAAAGCTAGGAACTGTTTGCAAACAATGTTCAGAAAAAAAGAAAAGGCTAAAAGCATTGATAAATGATTAGCAATGAGTATGGCATATAACTCTAAATATGAGAGATTACTTCACCCCCTCTGTTACATAGCATCAGCTGCAGTCATTAGAGACACTTAAACTAGCCCTCCATGGTTATAAAAGAGGATGCCTTCCAGGAGGGATTCTTGACTCTGGAACTTGCTTCCTCCCTGCGTCCTACTAAATACAGATTTCTTGACCTTCCAGACTTGCTATTTTTCCCCTTTGCCTGGTGGGGGATTGCTTGAGGGCATTTGCTCTTAGTTTGCTACGTCCCTAATAACTACAGTCCATTAAGTTTATTATTGTGTAAATATTTGGGTGCCAATAGTAAATTGTTTTGGAAAGTGATATTGAATCACTGTTTATGTTTTGTATGAGTGCCCAGGGTCAAGCCAGGTGCTTTGACAGTGACTATGATATCATAACTATAATATAACGCAGCAGTATATTACAGAGATTCTCCTGATAAGTGTGGGGATTCATTTCTTTAGATAGATCTTCTGCATCTTCAGAAAGTATTACTATGCTCTTTCATCATTCATCCCCTAAGGGAGTCGACTTTTAAAATCCAGTGTAAAGGTAGTATCTGTCAATAAACCCCTGTCCAATATCTGTGTAATATCATAAAGCCATCTAAATCTCAATTAATTTTACTTAAAATAGTAGAAGTAATATCAGTACTTTATTCAAATCTATTTTGATCAGTTTGTAGGTATAACACCAAAAAAAGAAAAGTGTTTAGGTCTTCCTTTGGCAGTATTTCAGTCACTTTCTATTCTATTTACGTAAGATGTTGAAATCAAGCCTTATATTTGTATGCTATAATACAGTACATGCTTTTAAAAACTCTAAATCCCAGAGCTTTCATAACATTGTGATTTTTTTTCCTGTGTTGCTCTGTTCCCTTAGGATCTCCACATAATCTGAAAGTAATCTCAAAATAAGTGACAGTGAATCTAATTTTTTCCTATGTGCACTCCAGGCTGTTAGATATCTGGAAATGAGCAAGAGAATATGGATAGTTTTGCATCTTAGAATGTATTCGATTTTTTTTTACAGTGTCTGAACCCATTTAAAATTATAATTATTTCAGAGCAGGTATTGTTACCTATGCACCCCTTACTTGCTGATGATGTTTGGAGAGAGGTTAGATTGTTTAGTGTAAAATAGAGTGAAAGCTCTTAGGGCCTGATCCAAAACCACTGACGTTAATGAAAAGACCCCCATTGGCTTCACTGGGCTTTGGATCATACTCTTAGAAAGTTGTACCAAACGCTTGAGCATAGGGCTAGTTATACTAGAAGTGCTGCACCAGAGCAGCTGCACTGCTGTAGCGCATCTGGTGAAGATGGTTTCTGCCAATGAGAGAGCACTCTCCCATCAGCTTATTAGCTACCACCCAGTTGGTGCGGGACTTGTGAATATGTGTGTGAGGAGTGGCACCAATGTAAGTACTCTCCTTCTGTGACAGTGGGGTGTAAGGGATGAAATGTCACTCTGAAGCACGTAGCAAATCTGCTATTACCAATGCGAGAGAAAACTATAAACTACGTTCAGATTAATCCCAGAGGAGGGAGTCTCCCTGCCCCTGAGCAAGACTTGGCATGGTCTTCAGTGTGAATGTGTGACAATATAAGTCTGAGCTGGCAGAGCAAGTATTTGTGTGAGTCAGTCTCAGAGGCAGTGTGAGCGTCGGTGAGTTTGTGGGGGAAGGAGGGTGTCTAGAGCATGCTCCAGCACAATATGCAAAGCTAGACAAAGAGTACAAGGCAGGTGGGGGGGAATAGTAATGGGGCCAGTAAGGTGGACGAGATTGGAAATAAATGGGGGAGAAGGAGTGGGAGGGAAAAAATAGACTATAAGGACAGGAACAACACAGAAGGAAAGGAATAAAAAGGGGGAGAGAGAATGTTAAGGAAGAGAAAAAGGGAATTTATATTAAGGCCTGATCGACACACATATTTTGTATCTGTGTGTCTATCTCAATTAAGGGTACATCTACACTACAGCGGGGAGTCGATTTAAGATACGCAAATTCAGCTACGTGAATAGCGTAGCTGAATTCGACGTATTACAGCCGACTTACCCCGTTGTGAGGACGGCGGCAAAATCGACTTCTGCCGCTTTTTGTCGGCGGCGCTTACTACCACCTCCGCTGGTGGAGTTAGAGCGCCGATTCGGGGATCGATTGTCGCGTCCCGACGGGACGCGATAAATCGATCCCCGAGAGGTCGATTTCTACCCGCCGATTCAGGCGGGTAGTATAGACCAGGCCTTAGTGGGTGATTTTTAACTGAAATAGTTATAAGAGTACAACCCCTAGTGTGGACGTAGTTATACCAGTATTAAAAGTGCTCATACCAACATAGCTTATTCTCCTTCCCATATAAGAATAAGGTATACCAGTTTAAGAATTTTTATACTGGTATAACTGTTGCCACATTAGGAAGGTAGTACCACTTTAACTATATTGGTGCAACATCTGTGTGTAGACATGGCTTACAGAACAACAGACACAGAAATATAGAGGAAAGACAATACCAAGGAAAACTAGATTGAAGGAACAGAAGAGTGAAAGGAAGAAGAAAAGTGAGGGGGACCAAGGCAGTTATTTGTAATATCATGTGCTAGTGCTTAGTACCAAAATAGTACAATAAACACAAAGATAAATGTTTGCTCTTATGCACACATTCTCAGGCTTTAGGGAGGCCCATAAAATTCTACCATGGTCCCTCAATTTGCCATAGCCATTTGTGTATGATATATCTCTGTAGATTAACCACACTCTCTTGCACACAAATGGCTCGGTAACTCGAGAGTGGAGTTGTAGAATTTTGTGAGCTACACCAAAGACACCGCTTGGCTGTTTCTGCCCATTGTGGAGAGGAAGGGGACAAGAAGAGGCGCATGTGGGTGGGACTTGGTAGCGAGGTAGGATGCTGAGTTCAGTGAGGATATGCTGTGCAGCCTGCATGGGGGAGGGGGAGGACGGATCAGAACATGCAAGTGAATGAGGACAGATACAAGGACGGATTTTAAGTGTCAGGCTGCGATTTTATTCAAATGTAATATTTATTCAAATTTACCAGGCATTTAGGTGGGTCCTGTGCAGGGTTTACAGGGTATCTATCATTTAGCTCTAACTAAAGATAGACTCTCCACTACGTAACCCAAGGATTCAGCTTGCTCTGTTGAATCTTCTCACCTTCCCCTCCTGCAAAGGGACAGATGGCACCCAAGAGGGACCCCTGTGTTGCAAGGACTTCACGTCTCCTTTTTTTCCCCACTGACCTGGGGTCCACCAGCAAAATCACATCTCTTATTTTCTGGCCACTAGCCCTGAGGCTTTTTATCCAAGCTGGACGCCACCCACAAATTGCAATGAACTAATACTCATACAATTCCCCACATTAAATTCCAAAATCCTATAAATGATATTCAGAAGTAAAGTGGTAGAGAATAGAGGGAAACATGACAAAAACTAAAATGGTCTCATATAATATTAATAATCATTAACTATTCTTTTTTTGCTATTGTATTATTATTTTTACTGTTGTGCCATGTGTGCACAAGGTGCTTTACAGGCAAATAACAAGGGCAGAACAAAACAAGGCCAGAGTCGAAGGTTACAGCAATGAACGATCCTGAGATACACTCATCATTACATTGTTCATTGGGATTTTCTTTATTCCAGTAATTAATTTATAAAATGAAACACACAGGGACTGTTTCAGGAAGGAAAGTTGGGGTGGAAGTAAACAGCAGAAAACTGACTAAAAGTAGCTAATTAGTATCATGGATGGCTTGAAGTGGCACCTGTATATCTGAAAGAAAACAAATACAAGGCCAGTTTCTGCTGGTCTGCTATGAGTATGAGTAGCACTTAAACATGAAAGTAATCCCGTTGTCTTGCAGAGTCTAGTTCAGAGTGAATAGTTTTTTTTCCTTGAAAAGCATCAGTAAAGATACTGTTTCTGAAAAGCCTGCCTGCCTGCTAGAAATTTTGAGGGTGATGTAGTTTGCATCATTTAAGGTGTATGGCTTCTATGTGTATTCTCCTCTCCAATCTTATGTCAGATATCCAAAACACTCTGCTTCTCTTATGTTTATCTAACACCTATTTTGGTGTGAAGCCCAAAAAGAACTGCTAATGTATTTCTCTGTATCAGCTTACCCACCGTAGGATATTGCCTTTTGATCGTTCTATGGTTTCTCCTAATGCAAAGCCCTAGAGGCATCTTAGCAGTGAGAATGAAATAAAACAAATGTTTTCCTGGGTTTTATGTATATGTACAATAGAACCTCACTAATCTGCACTATTGACTGAGAAGAAGCATTGCAAATTAATGTATTTGCAAATTACCAAGACTGAGAACAAGACAACAAAGGAGCATGGAAATGTTTAAGACTTGAACTTTGTTCATTTATTTTGTTAATTTTCATTTATTCTTACTTATTTATATTGATACATTACTTATTATTATTGCTCCAATGTGTGGAAGTCCCAACCAAGATCAGGGCTTCATTCTGCTAGCTGTTATACAGACACACTATAACAGGCACCATAGTGCACTAATAAATGTATTGCAATATATTGTGTAAAAATAGTAAAAGATAAGTAATAATATGAGACCTCAGTAGACCACTCAACTGTTAAATCCTTGCTGAGAGATAAGGAGAGACGGAAAGTATCTTGTGTCATTTATTAGTTTATCAAAACAAATTATTTTCTTATTTGTTTGTATATTATTGATTTTGATTCAATAAAAGGAGAGAGTTTATCCTTTACTCTAGACACTTCCTAACTCATTAAGGAGAGGGGGAGAGTTATTGCTCTATGAGAGGTCATGGGAGTAATCTATTTTTATAAGTGTGTTAAGCGCCTAGAGTAAAGGAGATGGATATAGATATATCGTTCTGTCATATTAGCCAAGGGTGCTTGGTAATGAGAAAGTCAATGAGGACCAGTCTGGTGGACCAGTTCAGTTTCTTGTCAGCTGGCAGTAATTGTCAGTGAAGTGGAAAAAGGTATAGAAACAATGCAAAGAACTATTGCATCCAGACTTTGCCACCTCTCCCTTTCTACAGCTTCCTGTATATTTCTTTCATGGTTCAAGTTGTGGGAATCACCTCCAGAAGACAGTCCTCTAGCAGTGCTTTGGGATCATAGAGGCCCCATTTGAATAAAGCTGAAGCCATCTGCAACAGTAGTGTATTGAACTCCTGGTTGGAAGGCCAAGATTCAGTGCTCAGTTCACATCCCATTACTACCACCTTTTCATTACTGATCTGCTAGAGAATTCCAATCCCATGGGATGGGGAAGAAAAGTATTCCGAACATGTGTGTGTGTGTGTGTTTGTGTGTGTGTGTGTGTGTGTGTGTGTGTGTATATTTCGGTGAAGGAGTGAGAGGAATAGAGGGTAAGAAGGTTCCTGTAAAACAGGAGAAAATGGGATCCTATAATGATCAAGATACAAGTGGGAAAAGATCCTGATTTCTTGGGCCGTCAGCCATGGTTTGGGAGGATGGGAGTTCAAACTATTATCTTCACAGAACTCTCAGCCAGCACAAAACTGTTCATAATCCACACCACATGGAACTGGCCAAGTACAGTGAACATCTGTCTGTATGTCTGTCTGAGTTAACTGTAGAGTGGGTCTCTAAGTTTGTGCAACTTAAGCTAAGTTCCACTGGGAATTTGTCCCAAAATTGCTCAAGATAAAGCTAGATAAAGCTTTAAGTGAACCTGAGCAAAGGCATAGGTTTGTGAGAGAACCCAAAGCCGTTGTGTGCTTTAGAATGAAAATTTTACATAGATCTAGAGGACAAACTGGGTCCAGTGTAGCTTGTAGGAGACAAGGAGCTCATTCACCAGAGCTCATCATCCCTCCATGCAACTTCACAGCTCCCTACTTCAGACCTTCTCTCCCATTTTACTCTCATGCAGTCAGCCAAACTTTGCCCCGGATGGGTCATCTGTCAGGGAGCCAGCATCTTCAGTCTTTCAAACCTTGTGCTACCCAGTAGGCCTTAGATATTTTCTGTTAGAGTAGGCCCTTAGAGGCTGAGGCCTTGCTCTGCCTGACATGGAGCTAATATATTTCTTATTTGAGTTCCCAATGCAAGGTTTTCTGAATGTCAAGAACAAATCAGGGGCTTAATTCACAGACCACAGCTTTCATGGCACGGAAATGCAGTAATGGAGTTCACAAGACTGATAGGACATTTCCACAAAAAGCAGTTTTCTCCCACAGACAAACTATCAGTCAGTTTTTCTCTTAATTTGTATGCAGCTAAGATCTAGTCTGAACCCTTCAGGTTATGACCATGACACTGGGATACTTTTGATTTTCTTCTTAATTGAAAATCACATGGTAACAATAGCTAAATTCTGTGTACCATAATCTCATCATCTCTCAGGAACAATCAATGATTTCAAAGCAGCCCAGCACTAATAGAACTGTAATAAGACAATTCAAACCACTCTAAGTGTAACACATTTATTGTCTTTGCTTTGCTGCCTTTCTCAATATAAAGAACATAAGGTTTTCTGTTTCAATAGACAATAAGGACAGTACTAATATATTTCATAGCACTTCCTGACTTCTTCTTTTAGGACATTGTTTTTCTTTTGTTTTGTTTTTTTTCCTCAGAGCCACAAGTTCAAGTATATTTCTGCAGTTTTTGACTAAACATTGGTCCTGGCTAATTTCAATTTCTTAATCTTCCCTTTCAGCCCCTTGTCTCAGTATTTATAATTTGGCGGAATGTCAGATCAGCAAAGTAAGTTTAATTGGAGGGTTGAACATCATCTGTGAAGGTCTTTGTGTAAACAATTAATGGTAGCATATGTTGGGGGGAAAAAACTTGGTAAGAATAGAGACTGAAATCCGTGGTGAAACTATATAATATCAAATCTGTTATGGGCACTATGTTACAGGAACAAGGATTATAGAGCTATACACTGAGTTTGGATGAAGCTAGAGTATGACCCATACTCTTTAATCAGAAAATTATCATAAAACTGTATTTGCCATTTACCACTAACTACATAATCCTGGAATTTGGCTGCCTTGCCCTTGATATTCCTCTTTCTAGAAATTCAAATAGTCAGCCCCTCAGTGGCCTTTATGACCTGCATGTCATGGAGTTGGAGTTCTGCCTTGTCCATCTTGGGCAGTGGAAGGGAATAGGGGATGGCAGCATTATATGAGTATGGCAGTGAAGATTGCAGAGTAAAATATGAGTCATCCATATAATCCTTCAGTTCAGTCAAATACTCTTTTTTATCATTACTGGCAGTGCCTTATGGTTGTGAGAGTGTCATGGTACATTCCCACAGCTGGTGAAAAACCCAGACACTCACCAAAGAGAGAAACTGATTTGAAAAATAAAACTATAGAAGTTTTTTTTTCCTTGAGTGTTTCAATGAGCATTCTGTAAACGTTATCTCCAATCTGAGGCTACACAATGCAACCGCATTTTAGTGCCTGTATTTAAATTTAATAGAGCAGAGTTTTATAATTATTCCGCACTGGGACTAGGGAATAATTATAGTGCCATTTGGTGAATTTTCTTCTTAGATGACATCACCTTGAGGATCCAAGCCTCAAGGGTATTTTCATACAAAGGTTGTAGTTTCAAGTTGCTATGACAGCTAATCTTAGAATTTTTATTAACACTGACTAGATTTAGATATAAACTTTAGAATATCAGAGAGCTCTAGAAATGACTTGCCACTTGCTAGAAGCAGCATTTTAGATAATAATGAAAAGAGTTTCACAAAAGACTCCAGTGCAAAGCGAAGAGATGACTTTATTATAGCAGCTCCATTAGCAATATTAAAGTTAAACTGTGTCATTATGAAAGTTTTGGGAGCAGAGGAAGTGTGCGCACATGCCAAAAGTACAAGGGCCAGTTCTCCCTGTTGGGGAGCCATAACAGGCAGAAATAATCAGAAGGACATAGAAGAAAGGGAAGCACCAGCTCTATAGCATGCATAGCTGTAATAATAAATGCTGATGGAGGAAGGAAAAAGCCCTTCAAGGAAAAGCTTCTGGATACTTTGCTGATGGGTGCATTAGAAATGCCAAACCTAAATGAGGTAGGGAAGGGAATGGGTAGATGCTGTCCTCATCCCTCAGAGTTTGTGAAAGCCGCTCTGCTAAAGCTCCATCAGGTCAGTCCTGCTGTCAGGATCTGTTAACACTTGTTAACACAGGATCTGTGTCTCTCTGGGCCAACTTATTCTATCAGCATTAACACAGTACTCCTCTGCGAAAACTGGGAACTTAGGTTAGGTGCTGGTATGAAGCCAGAGATCATCTGTCCACAACAGGCTCATCTGTTAAGCCCATGGGTTTCCAGACAGAAAACTGCATAGGAGTTAATGCTAACACCTCCATGGCTGCTATTGTGGCAGTATGGCTCCTGCCTGAGGTAGGCATGGCCTGGCTCCTTCCAGGGCATCCCAGCATTTGTTTGGAACTCATGACAGCTGCTGGTTTAGGAACTGAATCTCTTGTGCATTCCATAGTGAGGCAGTGCTTAATTTGTAATGAAAGAGGTGCCAGGACTCAAGTAATTTTTTTACATGAACAATTGATGCAGCAAGCCCAGAGGTGCCGGGGCTATGAACTGCCAAGCCTAGATGTTCTGGGGCTCAGCCCTGACAAGCCCTGGCACTAATTAAGCAGTGTAGTGAGGGAAGGGAGGCACCAACAGAATAATGGTGAGGAAAATTTACAAGCTGAAACTCATGGAGTTTTCTTACCCTCCTCCCAAAACAGGTGCACATATTCCACCCTAGGGGGAATACGATCCCAAGTCTCACTTGCAACGTATTGTATATAACAATAAACAGAGCTAGTAAAAAAAAATTCAAAATTCTGTGGTTTGGATTAGCGCTAGGGGAAAGGATGAATTGTTCATAATTTCTGTGAAATTCATCCTGTTCTATGGCCAGCTCTATAGAGATCTAACGTCGCCAAGTTTGTGTGACAGTTTTTGTTAAAAATGTTCCCATTTTCATCCAGCTCTAACAAACTTATCCCATGATCCTTCATTGATGTAAACCTCATCCATCCTTCCCCTTTTCCCCTCCTTTTATTGTAATCCCTTGTGGTTTTATGCCTTATTCAAACTGCATGAGCCTGGGGCAGAGAACTGTCTTTTGAATTTGTCTATAAAGCACCTATTGTTTTCCAATGATGTGTGTGGATAGGAAATAATTTCTGAAGAAGCTATTTAAGAAGTCTTGACAGCAGGACAATAAAAAGAGAAGGAAAGAGAAAACTAAAGATAACTTTCTTCTTTAAACCCAGTTAGGCCTTTTCTTACCATCAAAAGCATGTTCTCTGTTTTTAAGCATTCTGGCAGTAAGAGTATTTGAGAACACACTCCTTGGCAAAGTGCTGATTCCTAAAATGTAGTTCCTGGATGTACCACCTAAGCTGACACTAAGCCTTATAAACACCCTGCAGAGCACAGCTAGGCTAGTGAGCACATTTTATCCCTTAAAAAAAAGGTCTAAACATTACATTTAAATGGCAAAAGTACAAAAATATCAAACTAGTGATAAAGACTCTCCAAATCTTTTACTTCCTTTCACTGAGAAAAATGTTTATACTGTTAATATAATGCATATTTTAAACAGTCCTCAAATACATATTTATTCAATCTATGTATAGTTTCAAAGAATATTTAATTAGTATGAAAATTTCTACTCAGAATTCCTCCAGTGACACTGTGGAGTCACCATACCTGCACACAAACTCAGAATTGGTTGGGTAGTGGAACTCAACTAACAGAAGAGAGGTTCCTACTTTGTGGCAAGGACTCTGCTCAGGGGTCTGGCTTGCTATTGTTTCTCTCCAAATAGGATCCTGCACTGTTAAGGGCACTCTTTGATGGGAAATAATACACAGGACAGGACACAGGCACTTCTCAAGGGACTGGAGACAGGCGTACTTGAGTACACTTTAATACTTGGACTGTGGTAACCACTGGCACCAAATTGTAACTGGGATATGGTGGATGAGGAAGGGGTATTTTACCTAATGGCTGTTCATAGTAGGGAACCAAATTAATGGACTACCAAAGTTATCATGCAGCACATTTCTCTTATCATTTGTGTACAGAGACTTTTGCTGTTTTATCCAAAGTCGATCCTGTATTCCCTTCCTCTCCTTTCGTAATGAAGTTTTCTTTGTTTCATACACAAACTCAGTGCTTGCGAATGGAGAAAGGGCAACAGAGAAAGTATTTAGTGATCCCAGAATTTCTGGATGAGGACTTGAGCTAGTTTAGTTATTTGTCAAGATGGAACCTAGATATTTGGAATCCAGGCCTTGTTGCTGATGACAACACCTACCAGCAGGGTTACACCTTAAGTGTTTCATCACTCTTTGTATTAATAAAAAAAGAAAGCAACTTTTTAGTATTCACAGTTAATGAATACTAGTGACAAAGTTACTTTAACACTCTTGATTATAATGATCTGTTTTCACATGCACATCGATTTCTTATAAATTCTCCTTTTCAACTGAAATCTTCCATGCTGGGTCTTGGACCAAAGGTGAACTTAAAATTTATTTTCTTTTGGATAAATGCAAAGATAAAAAATGGTATACAAAGACACTAAGACTCCTTACGCATGCAAAAAGCCACTAACTTTAAAAGCTGAAACTTACCACGTGGATATTGAGGATTAGTCTCCAGGCTAATGGAGAATGGAATACCATTATTGCAAAAATGGAATACTTACAAAAGTAGGTGTGAAAAGCCACTAAAAGATTGTTTCTCAGGTGTGTTATATAACTGATAATTTTTGTAGGAAATGGTTAATTCATTCTTGAATTTGCCAATTAGCTTCATTATCATTGATACTTATCTATACGTATATAGAATCATGTGAATACGTAACACTGGTCTGATTTAGTGATGTGGATGTGGTATAATACCTACATTTCATCAAGGAGTGCTGTAGTTTTATAAGCTTACTACTATGCCTTTTCAGAAGTACACCATGACTTCAGCAGAAGTTAGTATTTTGATCTCCCTCTCCCTCTTTTCTGAGAAAGAAAATTGAGGTTGCCAGAGAATTGCACACTTTGGAGTATTGTGGACAACTAATTATGGGAGCCATTGTGGCTCCCAAGTACAGGGCTGCCCAGGAGCAGTGTGGGGCTACCTCATCCCAGCAGGAGCACAAGGAGGCACTTTTCATCAGGAAAGCACAATGCCCCATCTATTTATCTTAGATACTTATAAGCCCCCATTACCATAGTAGCTAAGCACCTCACAATCATTCATGTATTTGTCCTCACAACACCCTTGTGAGGTAGAGATGTGCTGCTATCTCCATTTTACAAATGGGGAAATGAAGCACAAAGTGACTTGCCCAAGGTCACAAAGGAAGTCTGTGGTAGAGGAGAGTCTCCCAAGTTCTAGACTAATGCGCCAATCATTAGACCACCTTCCTCTCCCTTCATGGAATGTCTGCACGTGGAGGAGGAGCACGCTTGCACCCCAGTGTGGCAGGCCATTCTGCTGGATGGTGTGATGGAGGGGATCATGATTCCTCTTCCTACCCGCCTCTTCCCCAGCCTCTCTTGGAAAAGCTTGAGCCTCAAAAGGTGGTAGCAAGGAGCAGTTGTTATGCAGAGATCAGCCCACGTTGTTAATATGGCCAGGTCTACACTACCACTTACTTCAGTATAACTTACGTCACTCGGTGTGTGGGAGGATGAATATACCTGTAAGTTACACCGATCTAAGCACCAGTGAGTACAGCGCTATGTCAGCAGGAGAGCTTCTCCCAACAACCTAGCTACTGCCTTTCATGGAGGTGGATTTATTATGCTGACAGGAGAGCTCTCTCCAATCAGCATAGAGCGTTTTCACCAGACGTGCTACAGCGATGCATCTGTGCCAATATAGCACTTCTAGTGTAGACTAGCCCTATGAATTCTCTAGTATCCAATGTGCCCTATGGATGAGATAAGTTACCATGAATGCCTTACCTTTTGCATTTCCTGGCCTCTGAGGGATTAGAGCTCTATCTTCTTTAGCATATTAACCACATCTTTGCATCTGCCGGTATTTTAGTCTTGATTCCGATAAAAGAGGCTGGGATGTTTTAAAGGATTCTTAAGGAAGCCAAGCATCCAACTCCTCAATAGGAATTGGACACATAATTTCCTTTGGCCACATTGAAACCCCAGCCTTAAATGTGTCATGCCCTGTATACACTCTGCAGTGCCTCCAGCATGCACTCCCTCTCCAGCATGTGTTGCAACCAAGTTCTACTGAGAATCTGACCCTTTATCTTGGAAACACAAGTCAATGGAAGTTCAGTGCATGTGCGGGAAGGAGGTTACAAGACTGAGGCTACGTCTACACTACCAATTATTTCAGTATAACTTACATCGCTCAGGGGTGTGACTAATCCATATCCCTAAGCAACGTAAATGACGCTGACCTAAGCGCCTGTGTAGACAGCGCTATGTTGGCAGGAGAGCTTTTCCCTCTGACCTAGCTATTGCGTCTCATGGAGGTAGGAGTTATTAAGCCGATGGGAGAGCTCTCTCTCATCAACTTAGAGCATCTTCACCAGAAGCACTACAGTTGTGCAGCTGCAACACTGTAAATGATGTAGTGTAGACATAGCCTGAGTGCATAAAACTTGCAACGACCTAGGGCAGATGCCACAATTGGATAAGCAAGGGTGGTTAAATAGCTAGGTAACTAGCAGATAAAGAAAGGGAAACAGGCTTTAGGATCAGAGAAAGTATCTGAGAAGATAAAATGCACTTGAGTCAATAGCATACAACAAGTTTTAAATCCTGAAAAATTACTTAGCCATTTTCTCCAAAATTGTCCTGCCTTATCTGTTAATTCATTCTTGAATGCCTTCATTTCATTTACATAACACATGCCTTGTCACAGTATGAAGTTACCTAAAATAGTTATTATGTCTTTGGGCAAAAAATAGGCAGAAAGCAGCAGAAAGAAAAAGCTTGTGAATGCTTAGATCCCCTACAGAGACAGAGATTATATGTCTGATTTCCTAAATACCAAAAGTGAGACTGGATTAAAGCACTGTTGTTGTGAGACCTCCCAAATTCTCCCTGGTACTTTCCAAGTTTCTTGTGTATCTATACTGAATTTCCCTCTAAATGGGATAAATTACACTATTGCTATTGTTGGGGGGCGTGTGATTTAGATGTTAAAGCAGAGCTTGGCAGTCAAAACTCTTGAGTTCTGTTCCTGGCTGTGCTGCTGGTTGTGTGTGACCTTGGAATGTCACTTAGGAATAAATTTTCAAAAGTGATTTTTGATTTGGATGTCTCAGTTTTGTGGTGCCCAGCTAGGCATCAGAAGTGAGTACCCAAAAACAGAGGCATCTAGAATTAGTAATGATTTTGGGGAATGTTGACCTTATCCACTCTGACCCTTAATATGCCCAGTTTTAAATGTGTACAATAATTCTTAACTTCCTCACAAAGGTGTTGAGAGAATTAATTAATGTTTGTAAAGCACTTTGAGATCCTTGTATTATTAAATGTACGGCTAGTCCACTTCCCCCAGTGATTCAACATTGCCAGAAGCACTGTCTCCTGTGAATTATCGACAGGCAGGCAGCCAACAGACTAATGGCAGAAGTGGAGTCTGCACTAGAGGAACTGAAAAATGAAAACTCTTGCAAGTAAATAGTACGGAAAAAGGGAAAGAAAATGAGGAGCAAACAGAAGAAAGGGAGGAGCTGACCTGTTCTCTCCTCTTGCCCAGCCACTCACAAATTGCAAGATCACATCCCAAATCTCATTTTAGTATTTTAAACTCCTTGAACCAGATGGGCCTTGATAAGGTCAGTTTAGCTCCTGAAGACTCAAAACCCCTGCTGAAATATTGTGTTATTGCTGCTGATGCTGTGCCCCGTTCCATAAGTCTGAATACAAACAGTGTTTGGCAAACCCTTTGTCATTCAGCATAACCAAAAAGATGTTCTGCAGTCACTCAGAAAGTAAACTCTTTGGGGCAGGGACCATGTTTTCCTGCTCAAACACAAATAGCACCTAGCACAGCATAGCTGTAGTTCTTATGTGGGACTCAGGGCTCTATTGCAATAGAAATATTGTCATCCCGCCCCCGCCTCCCAGGCACACACACACACAAGTACAAACCACGGCATCGCCTTCTACAGGCAGCACTTTCTAGGATTTACCGAACGCTGAAAGCATTGGCTGACTGGAAGCAGACTGGAAAGGACGCTGGCATACTCACTGCAGGAGACAAGTGGCCACGGCTCTGCTGGCGGCCCTGCTGGTTTAGAGCTGCACAGAGAAGGAAGAGCAGAGAAAGGTGGCCATGGTGCCGGTTTTTGTAAATGCTTTAAACATTACAGTGAGGATTATGCTGTCTCTACAGACTTCAAAAAGCAGAGTATCGTCCTTCAGAAGCAGCTTCCTCTTGCCCCGGTGCCAAGCCGTGCTGCTGTTCAGTAATGATCTGCTTCCATCAGAGAGCACAATTTCTCATTCTGCCTGACTCTACTGATCATTCTTGTAATTAAGTCTCTTTTGATTCTCTTTGGCAGAGGACCATCTGCACAAGAAGGCACACCTGGAAACTGGCTTTCCCTCGGTTTTGCCGTCCTTGATTAAACACTGTTTAAATCTGAGAACCTTAATCAAAAGAATTGCCTGGCTGGAGGGATCTGTATCTGCCACACTTTCTCAGAAATTCCCTCCCAAATGCTGCAGGATTTGGATTACAATTTCCAAAAAGGCCCACTGCAGAGGGGTAATGTTTTCATAGGATTTCACCCTTAAAGAAAAATCTGATACAATGAAATAAGGTTTAAAATAGGATTTTAGAGTAATTACTATAGAACCCTATTGAATTTATTAGAGAATGATTTGTCTTCTCTAGGATTTTGTTTTGTTTTTTTCAACCATTGTGCAAAATTTTATAGTGGGGATCTCATTCTCTAATAAATTCAACCAGATGGGTAAAAAAAAATCTGTAGAAAGATTAATTTTCTGTTACATTCTAAAGGACTTTTATCTAGGGGCAAGATTAAAGTGATAGTCCCCAAGCAAATTGAGAAACGGGTAGGTTCTGTGCTGCACCTCCAGAGAACACAGAAGCTGCAGCTGAGGGAAGAAGAGAGATGTTATTTTGTCCCATCTGCATTCTGGGCTGCTCTAGGGGCTGATATAATCCTCTGGGCATAAATTACACCACCATGGGTCTATGGTAAGGGCCACATGATGCTACTCCACTGGGAGAATTCCCCCCCAGCCATTTGCAGCTCCTTCAGTGACCCTTGTGCCACCACAACAGCATGGAGGGGCTAGGATGGGCCAAATTTTACACAAATAAAAACTAACAAGCAAAAGTGCACAATTTTTGAAGTGATCTGACATGGACAAAGAGCTTTCTCTAAATTGGAAAGAGTCAGTGCCAGTCACTTGTGAGCCAATTGTATCAGTGCTATCAGTTAAAACAAAAACAAAAAAACAAGCACTTAGTTTACAGAGTGACGCCTTTTTATCCTTCAGGAAAGGTTTCTTTCAGTTAGCTAGATATCAAGGCAAGCGACCTAATAATGTGAATTTCAAATCCTGTTGCTGTAATGCTTGGTTCATGGGACACAAATTACAACGATTTGTGATACATTAAAGAGAAACATCGAAATGCCAACTTTAACTTCTGAAGTGTGAGAATGTTCATTAAATACATACTAAAAATGCCTGGAATCACTACTGCTGATGGCTTGGACTTGGTAGGAATAGAGAAGGATGCAGCTACTAACATGATACATGAAAAGCCTCCAGCATTCTCAGACTGAGTGATGTTATCACCTGTTTGTGGTTTAAATTTATATCAGTGGCTGTCATGTGGTTCTTTCCTTCTGTTTCCACACTCTGCTGCCTCGCTGTTCCTTCAGTGTACACCTTGCAAGTAAAGCTTCCTTGGACAGTTTGAAATTTTCTCAGGCATGAAGAGCAGTTTAAGTGCCCATTTCCCATCTGTAGTTTTGAAAGTCATCTCCTCCCCCCCCCCCCCAACCCCGCAAAAAAAAAAGTCTTCCTTGGTATAGTCTCAGAAGCTGTCATTTTCTATTCCCTGTTATACACAGAAATGACCTGTTCAGTAATAACTGTTCTGAGACTTCCTCTGTAGAAGAAAGAAATTATAGACCCATTTCTACTGTAGTACTGATGCCTTAGGCTATGTTGTTCTGTAGGACTGGTCCGCATTAGAGTTTATTGGAGAATCTCTCACTGTTGCACTCCCACTAGACCTGCTCTGAAGCAGAGGCATATGCCCTGTTCACATTAGCTGATTGGCCTGGCCCCTGTCACTAAGGAGTCCGTGAAGAAAATGGTAAATCCAACCACAGGGACATTTGGTACCTAGCAACTTATGACCCTGGATGGCCCACCCTTCCTGGAAGCCAGCCTTGTTTGATCAGCTGGACAACAAAGGACTGAAGAGGGGCCAGGTGGGACTGGCCTGGAAACTTGAACTGAAGGGGATAGAGAGGGAGCCAAGAGTGGACACCGCTTGGCTGGTGCTCCGGGTAACCAGAATGGACCATGCTGTAACTTCATTTTCCCTGTGCTAACCAAGGACTTTCTACGCTATGTTCCAGACATCTGATAAACACTACCGCTTTTACAATGCTGGCTGAGAGTCACTGCAGATGCTGAAGGTGGGGGTACATAGCTCCCTTTGGGAGCAAAAGTCTTTCCCAAATGTCCAAGTCAGGTGGTCTCACTAAAAGGAGCTCACAACATGAAGCAGGGGTCCTGAAGGCTCCAAGATTTGATCCAGGCAGGCAGTGAAGCCAAGGACTTACCCTAGTGAAACAGTGAGACCCTAAGGGGGGCTGGCACGCTGAAGGGGTCCTCCCAGAGATTGTTCCAGAGCATAGTTTTGTGGATCTGTGACTCTATATGGATGCACTCTATATGGCTCCAATTATTAGTCACAAAGAAGGGAAAGAACTTTGTGTGCATGTGGCCGCTACAAGATGTTCAGAGTGATTATTAAAACACTCCACGTGAGCTTTTATAAAGGACTCTTTATTTAGCTTTTTAGGTTCTTACTAATGCCCATGGCTGGCTGAAGGGATGTTCTTTGTTTTAGGTATCTAAATAGCTTACTAGCCACAGAAAAAAAATCTTCTGCTCTCTTCAGCCTTTAAATAGTCTATTTTACTGCACCACCAAACCTGCAACTACTACAATCCTCAGTTTCTGTAAATGCTTGTAAAACAAAAGTAGCTGTTCAAACAGTTACCTTCCATGAATTCCTATAATGCCTCTGAAGGGGATCAATCACCAGAGACTCCACCCAGAGGTCAAACAGGGTGTGACAGGTCCTCTTCTTTCCTGGCAGCCATCTTGACAGTCACTGTGGTCCAGTGGTGGTGTATTCCTTCCATGACTCCGCCCTCCAGCCAAGTCACATGTTGTATGACTGCCCTTCTTGGGTTATATACAAAAAGTCCAGCAACAGGGTTAGCCCTCTCAATTAAGTGAGGATCTCCCCCTGGACTGAGGTCTTGACTCCTCAGTCCTCAAGGGCTTTTCTCCCCTAGACTCCCTATATCAGGGATCAGCTTCTGCCCTTGGCATCCCCTTTGGGGGTACAAGTCTCCCTTTGGGTGAACCCAAGCCCACCCTCTCCATCAGGATCGGATCTGGGGCTAAATCCTGTACCACCTAAGTGCTATACTGTTGCCGCCTCCCTGGATCACTTCCTACCACTCACATCTTTTCCAACAGGTAAAGTAAAGACATTAAATAACTGGAAATCAAAGATGAAGTCTCCAACCTTCTGAGAATCCAAGTCTCTTCCTTTGGATTGGCCACATCTCTACAGTCAGGCCTCAGGAGCTCATGCAAAGCTGTCAGAAACCAAGTCCTGGAGGTCAAGTCTAGTGATTGAAGCAGTGGCAGCCAGGCCAGGAACAGGAACCAAAAGGTCAGAGCCAGAATAAGGACACAGGAGTCAAGCACAGGTTGAGAACAAAGCAAGAGTGGGGCTGAGAGCTAGAGAGGGGCTGGAGCTCAGCTGGGAACAAGACTAGAGTCAGAGTAGGGCTGGAGCAGGCTCAAGTCTGTGGAGTCTGTCACCACTATCAGGCTGGGAAGAGTTCCAACCATGAAGTGATGCTGGACAGACTGAGATGCTGTTTCTTGTATGAGATTTACATATTTGCCCTGAGAGTCACCAGACCCACTCTAGGCTTGTGAATTGGCTGGAACCTAGCAAAAGGAATGACTCATCAGTGCATGTGACTTAATCAGGATGTAGTTCAGGGATGACTCATTATCTCACAAGAGCTTCTTCAGGAGCTCAGAAGGTAAGTCACTTCACCTCCACTATCTGCTGCCCTACTGAGCTGGCCTGCTCAACTTTTGAGTTCCTCCTCTAAGCAATGCGTGCTTTGCAGGAGTGGTGGGGAAGGGCTTCCTGGGCCCAGAACAGCTGCTTAATCCCTTTCTCGCTGGTGCAGGGTTTATATATCTGACACAGCTTCCTTCATTCTGCCCCTAATGTCTTGATTCTGCATTGCTGAAATCAATGTGAAATTTGCCATTCACTTCAATGGCTGCAGGATTGGGCACTCAATCACTATCCTTGCACTTGAAACTTATTTTGATATCACCCGCCTCTGAGGAGATGAGAAAAGAAGTGTTTCTTCTAGCTGATAAGGAATGACATTTCTAATGTGTCCAGTCATCGGTGACACATTGAAAATGTAACAGCAGTTCCTCCGAGCATAGAAGCATATTAGACTAGATGCTAGTGGATTAGATTGTTAACTCCTAATGCTGATGTTTGGCTTGGTCAGAATCCCTCAGACATTCTACACATGTGGTATTGAGAAAGCATGGTTCTGTTCTGGGGGTTGGGGGTGTAGGGAGGTAGTCTTGCAATATAGCTGCTATATGGGGAATCTGAGTTCGGATCTGTCATCTAGTTTTTCATTTCCAGGCTGTCAAGGCCCGGGCACACTGCACAAAGGACACCCCAGGTTAAATTTTGCTCTCACTTGCACTGATGTACTTGCAGAGTAACTATTTTGATTCAAATATAGTTATTTCAGATTTACAACAGGGTAACTGAGAACAACATTTGGCTGTCTGTTCCTGGTGGGAGCAGCATCTTGTGTCACTCTTGTCAATCAAAGCAACAGTGAAAAAGATCCAGAGGAAAAGTCAGCTATTTGAGGCCCCAGGAATAAAAACAAAAGACTTATGAAGGGTTCCCCTCAAAATCTGAGTGATAAGAAACCAGTACCAGACTAAGTAGTTTATTGCTAAAGTTTTGCCTGCAATTTTCATTGGACATCACTTCTCTATTTCAGTGCTTCTCATTTCATAGCATATTAATTTTCAGTTTGACATTTGCTTTGTGAACATTTGATTCTCAGAGTTAAGAAAGCAGCTTAACTGGAGAACAGATATGCAAAATTAAAGGTTATTTATATAATCACCAGCAAAGCAACTGGGATGCTTAAGACTGTTGCAACTGTTTTGAACCTTACAACTTTTTATGTAATATTGAAAAGTAATTTGTGAATTGTGGGTTGCATGTACCTATAAGGGATTTGGGTTGGGATCTTGCTCCATTACTCAAATTTGTGGCTGACTACAATTTTTATTTTTTATGAGCTTACAAGTTTGGCTGATAAAAGTAACAGTTTTGATGTAATATACATAGACTTTTGTAAGACTTTTGACTTTATACCACACAATATGTTGATTCAAATCTAGACTTATAAAATGTAAGTGGATTTTCCATCGCTGTCAATTTTTAAATAAAGATTTATGTTTTTCTAAAAGATCTGCTCTAGAAATTATTTTTGGGAAGTTCTATAGCCTGTGTTATACAAGAGATCAGACTAAATGATCACAATGGTCCCTTCTGGCCTTGGAATCTATGAATCTATGATAGACCATGTACACACTGAAAATGCTCACTTAACCCTCCAGAAGCAACTCATCTTGACTGGGGCAGCAAGTCTTTCTACTTCATTTTCTCTTTTCTCCAGGGATTTGATCCTCAGCCTCTTGAAGTCAATGGTGAAGGTCCCATTGACTTCAACAGGACAGGATCAGGCACCATTTGAGGTCTGTGAGATTAATACCTTTGACATTGAGAAACTAAGATAAGTGCTTTTGAAATACAATAGACACAGATAGACTAGACTAAGCAAATGCGAACTAGAGCTGTGATGTATTTGGTTGGGGTTTTTTTAAGCCATATGAAAAATTTCAGGAAAAACAAACCAAAAAAACCCTACCCCACCATTTTTTAATTCAGTTGTTTGAGGGTGGGGGGTTGATGAAAAATCCAAAACCAGATTTTTTTTAATCAACCAAAAACTGATAAGTTTTGGTTACTGATTTAAAAAAAAACATGCACAAAAACAAAAAATGAGATTTGTTTTTTCAACACAAACCCAACATTTTTCAACAAACTTATTTGTTTTATTTTGTTTCTTTATTTATATATTTTGGCAAAAAACAATTCTGGTTTGTCAAAAAGCCATTTATCATTGAAAAAGGTTTGAATTAAAAAATGTTCAACTAACTCAAATTAGAACCAACCTAGGTTGTCAAGTATATCCAGACATGGGATGTCTTTCGATCCAGCCCAGAGTATCTCATCTTCAATGGAAAAACAGCTGGGATGTTTTCCCACTCCTGTCAAGTATCAGGGGGTAGCTGTGTTAGTCTGTATCTACAAAAACAACAAGGAGTCTGGTGGCACCTTAAAGACTAACAGATTTATTTGGGCATAAGCTTTCGTGAGTAAAAACCTCACTTCTTTGGATGCATAGCATCCCACTCCTGTGTTGTGGACATCCCTCCATCAGTTCTTGCTGATCTTGTTGCTTTTACAATTAGAAAAACCATGAGTGTAGTTCTATCATAGTGCTTCATGGTATTATGAAACATGAGAGTGCACAAATTTCCTTCCTTCCTCCATGCCCATGAAAACTGCTAATCTCCTAAGAATGGAGGGAGGGATCTCGTGTTCAAGGATTTCACACTACTGAGGAACACTTTCAGGCATAGATCCAGAAGGAAATCAGTAGGACCTAGTGGAGGGGCTACTGCATTGTGCTGCATCAGATCATATCACATGGTGAGAACACAAACCTACACTGGAATGGGATGGAGCAAGCCACTCTCTGAAGAAGAACTGTGTGGAGATGTATATTAAGCTGTCATGCTTTCTCCCCAGAGCAGACAGCAGATGCAGGAGGAGAAGAGGTGCACTGGGGAAAGAGGTGGGTTGTATGGTGAGGAAAGGTCCTGAGGCTTGATTTAGGGAACCTAAAGTTCAGAAAAGTATTTACAATTCTGGATACTTATCCAGACCACTGAACCTTTGAAAGTTTGGCCACCATTGATGCTAATATAATGCAAACATCAGGTGCTTGGCTGAAAACCATATCCAAAGGGCATAATAGTCCCATTTGAGATTTACGGGAGGGGCAAATTGATAGCTAATAAAGTGTGGTCTATTGGCAGTCAAATCAAGAACTTTCTTAATCTGCCACTGCACATGAAATAAAGGGGTAAATTATCCCCAAGCTGGAAATGGATATGCCTACCAAAAAGGGACTCTGGCAATGCACCTTCACCAATACAAGAGAAACTGAGTGAAGAATTAGTGTCAATAAGCAAAAGTAGTACATTTCTAGCTGTGAGAAACTGATTGAGTATTGAATCTTTTCTAGACACTATGCTCACACTTTCTAAAAAGGTTAATGCTAATGCAGTAGCCACTTAATTGGCCTACTTGCCTTTTCTGCGCACTGCCCCTATAAAAGAAGACACATTAAGTAACTGTTCCCTGCAGTCAAATGGCCAGGGAAGGAATAAAACAATTTGAAGCAAATTGCCAGTTACAATGGAGAGAGAGAGGCTAGGGAGACAGACTGACAGCTCCAAGGCTCATCAGAGAATGAACTTTAGCAGAAGGCAGGAAGCTAAAAAGAGCTGCAAGATAAGATTGGAAAGAAGGTGAAGCCTTAGCAAAGTTTAGGACCACTTTAGTATCTATTTTTAAAAGTTCTACAGTAAATAGAGGTGGTTGTTTTTTCATGGTGGGATAAGACAAAGAAGGAGATTCCACTTTAATGCAATTTAAGTTGCATTATAAAGCGCTGAGATATGAAACAAAGCCCAGATGCACTAATGGCTTAAACTTTAAAAAGATCATTAATATCTTAAGTAATCCTTGAATTAAGAGCCAAAACGTTCACACATTTGTGTTGTTGCTTATTCTTCTCTTTGATGAGGAATTGTTGGACAAGGAAGATGCATTTCCCAAGTGCAAATCATACAGAATAACTTTACCATGCTGTTTTTTCCACAGTGCACTTTTCAGATGGGTGCCTTTGCACATTTTGCTTATACCCAACAGATACACATCTAGACAAATAGCTGGAAAGACAACCTGGATACACTTGGCAATACAGGTATATTAATTACAGTGTAGTTATATAGATAGGTAGGTTAGGAAATACACAGGGGAAAGGGTTCACTTTAAATTAAAGTAATTCAGATGTGGTTTTAAACCACTGATTTGTAGTATATTTCATTAAATACATATATGAAATAATATAACTTCAGATTAATTACAGCATATCTAGCATGTAGTTAATGGACCAGAAGTCTAAAAAAAAAAAGTATTGAGTTTGAGACTAAAAGAATAATTGGAAGTAATTCAGACATTAAGTTAAGCTTCAGGTTATATGAATTAATGATGATTACAGGTTTCAAAAATTAAAATAATGTTGTAACTGCATCTTAATTAATGTAGCTCTGTTGTTAAGTGTATCACTAATAGTATCACCAAATTGTTTGGGTTTCAAGTCTAGATTTTGGTTGTTTGGCTTCCAGATACAATGCTTTTTTTTTTTCCCAGTTTCACATATAATATGAGAGAAGGAAGGGCCAATTATAATTTTTTGTTGTTTTTAACTTTTAGGTCTGAGTAAGAAAGCAAGATAGAAATCAAGCAAGCAAGCAAGCAAGCAAGCAATACAAACGAATGAATAAAGGTGCATTTGCGCAACTCTGATGTATGAGTACAATATTTTTCTCTTGTTTCAGAGAAATTCAAAAAGTAGTCCAACTGGTCAGGCAGTTAAAGCATCAAGGTTTCCTGCTTTACTGTTGCATTGATGTTTGGTCAAGCCTCAGAGCGTCCAGCTTTTCATCCCAATACTAAAATCAACATTCTAGCTGCAGGTTTGATATCTGAGACTACTGAATGGACAGAGTAAATTGACTTGATATGGTTTATTAGCAGCACTGAAGCAGCACAGTAAGCGTTCACTATATTCAACACAATAATAAGCCTTTTACATTTACATAGTGGGGGCGGTATTATTTAAATCTCTCACTTATAGTGGCTGTTCCACTGTGACTATGAATGCTTTTCTGATCAATTCTCTTTAACAGGCATGGAAGAGTGGTGGAAGTGAACAAAGGAAATAAACATCAGGTAAGGGGAGAGAGAGCACTTCTCATTCAGTTTGGATTCACATTTTTTATTGTGGCTTTCTTTTCATGTGTAACAAAGCAACCTGCAAAAGACCATGTAGGATATTGGCAATGTATGTTATAGTATTTAATAGAAGGGACATGTTTAAACTACTAGAGTTTGTTGGGAAAATACTTTCTCCTGACCACCATCCCCCCCCCCCAAAAAAAATCATAGATTAAAACAATTAGAGTTCAAAAAAGAACTAGATAAGTTCACAGAAGGCAGGTCCATCAGTGGTTATTAGCCAGGATGGGCAGGGATGGTGTCTCTAGCATCTGTTTGCCATTCCCTCTGAAGCACTTGGCTTTGGCCTCTCTCTTGGAAGACAGGATACTGGGCTAGATGGACCTTTGATCTGACCCAGTATGGCCATTCTTATATCCTTATGTTTTAAAAAACACTTGTTGACATTTTTCTTTGAAATTTCATTTTTTATCAAAAAACCCCAAACACCAAAACTATTTTTTTCAGTTTACAGGAATTGTTTCAAAACATAAAATTGGACAAAAAATGTTTACAAAACAAGACATTTTTGAAAAAAAATCAATTTGGATAAAAAGCATTTTCTATTAAAAAAATCTTTCAGCAAAAAATAATTTACAAGCTCTAATATAAACTAATTCAGAATAAGAAACCACAAAGGTAGAAATTCAGTGAGAGAGAAAGAAAGATGTGAATGTGCCATTGTGACAATCTGGATCCATTTTCACAATTTCACAAAAGTATTCCATGTAATAAATTGAAACAAAGATTTTAGGCTGCCCTGGAAATTTTAACAAAGTCTAAAGGAGTTTGGTGCCCCAAACACATTGAATTTCAATGGGAGTCAGGTGCCTAACTCCTTTAGGCTGCTTTGAAAATCTCAGCCTTAGCTATTAAAATAGCAGTGACTGTAAAAGCTAGCTTCAGAAATCCAGTCACCTGCCTGCATTTACCACTCTTTCGCCAATGCAAGTAATTGATTATATTGCTAAAGCCCTTTAGTCTGTGAGGTCATGAATATTTCTTGTGTGAATCAAAATGTAAAATGCATCTGAGCTAACAGTTGGGCCCTGACCATCACTTGCACCAGAGCTCTACTTAGAGCTTCTGAAGCAGAGGAGGAAGGAGCAAAGAGGACGTCAACCCTCCCTTTTCCCAAGATAACTGGGAACCAGTCCAGCCTGCAATCTAATTGAAAGTTGCCTCAGCAAATCTCCAGCTGGCTGTTCAAGGCTGCTGGCAAAAAAAGGGCAGAAGCAGAGACCATGTCCCAAATCTCTAGATCCCTTTTTATCACAGGACCAATACATAGCAGTGACGGCACAGGCAATGTCTTATATTATTCACACAGTCACCAATCTTACTGCGCCATCCAGAGGCTTCAGTTAGTTGGCAATGGGAGGAGCAGCACACTCTGTTGGGCTGGAAATGGAAATGTATTTTATTAATATTTATTAAGTGGGATGATGTGTTTGTACAAGACAGAAAATGAGATCATCCCTGTCCTGAAGAACTTTCAATGACAGACACAAAGGACACCCACACAGAAGAGGAACTTGGTTTTTAGAGACAGAACAGGACTAGGACATTTTCAAAAAAAATAAAGTTATTTTA
This sequence comes from Trachemys scripta elegans, assembly GCF_013100865.1. Taxonomy (NCBI): domain Eukaryota; kingdom Metazoa; phylum Chordata; order Testudines; family Emydidae; genus Trachemys; species Trachemys scripta. Next base: position 49,781,459 of record NC_048299.1, read on the forward strand.
AAAAGAGAAACTTATAGGGGGAAACAATAGAGAAGAAGGGGAAAGAACACAAATGATGCCAAGGGGGAAGGTGATGGTAACTGCATAGAACTACATAAAAACATAATGGATCAAATTTTCAAAAATGCCCATTTAAATAGTAAGCATACAGAACCCACACTTGTACCAGGTAACTGCACATCCTAATCTGGTCCTATATTAGTATACCTGCAATTACCCAATTTGCATATATACAGATACTTCTGGTTCATGCAGCTCTACAGGGCCGCCTCCAGGGTTTTTGCCGCCCCAAGCGGCGCAAAAAAAAAAAAAAAATGCCGAATTGCCGCCGAATAGCTGGATGTGCCGCCCCTCTCCGGAGTGGCCGCCCCAAGCACCTGCTTGGCAAGCTGGTGCCTGGAGCCGGCCCTGCAGCTCTAGGTGTGCATGTGTATATCTACTTTGCCAGTACAATTTCTTGTTTTAAAACTTTGGCTTTAAAAGGCCATTCTCCAGTAGATGGGGCTGAACTTTCATCACAAAGCATTTTTGGAGGCTTCCCTTAAGATTAGAATCACCTTACAATTGCATGATGTTGGAACTTCTGTAGTTATGCCCCTTGATTATGGAAGTCATTTCTCATTTCAAGTTTAGGAATATACTTGCTGCTGCTTGTGACTGGTCTTAATTACTGCAAAGACTGAGCCAAGCAATCTTAGCTAGTGTAAACTGGTGCAGCTCTGTTTACTTCAGTGGAGCTACACCGATTCAGTATTGAATTGCATGGTGCCCATGACTCCTTGTGAAGTATATTGACATGCTGGGTAAAGCACACAAAATGTATTTTTTTGTTATTGATGGGGCCTTTTCCCATGTTTCCTCTTGTATGGATCACTGCTTTTCCCTACTTTAAATGTTGTGTAAACATGATGTCTGGAATTTTTAAACCCTTGGCCACACACAGCTTTAGTAAAAAGACAGATGCGTGGCTTGTTTCATCTCATTCCAAAGTAGGTTTGCGCTCTCTCCAGGTGGTCTAATTCTGACTTCAGAGAAACTCGGTGCAAAGTCATAACCCCAGTAAAGTCAATGGATGTGCTACACTGTTTTTAAAATTCGTAAATAGGAGGAGGACCAAGCCCCAAGTATTTATGTAAAATGACGCTTCCAGATGGATTCTCTGCATAACTACCTTTTCTGTGTAAAGTTTCAGAAGAAGTAGTTTAAGAGCAGATAACATTATCTTAAGTATGCAGAATATCTTAAATTACCATACAGAAACTATTTAACGCATGATACTACTTAAGGGGTAAATGCTGACATCTGAATAAATGGGCTTTGCACAGGAAATTTCAAAATTAGGGGAGAGGTTATCCTCCCCCTCTGAACCACATGCTTTGGTGTAGCCATTCCTCTGCCATTATTACAATCCATAGGGTAATGAGGAAACCTACACATAATGGTTGCTCCCATGGCCACTCCCTCATGCCTTCTGTTCCATTCCCACAAACCTCTGCGCTACCCAACTGCTGCAGAGAAAGCTGATGGGGGCGGGGACAGAGCCACCCTGCTCAGCCTTTTTGCAGGCTATTTCCTGTTATAAAGTAGACTCCCGGCAGTTCTGCGGCACTGAGGGCTTTCCACACTCTCGCTGGTGTGTTAGCAGAGCAGTACCTGGCCCTAAGGAAGGATGCAGTATGAATACCACAATAAATCTAAAGTAGCCAAACCCTCACTGAAAAATGAGTTTATATTCCACAGCATTTGTAGAATATGAGCAATCAAATTTGTCACTTTTCCACTTTGGAGCATGGTAAGGGTTAAACAGTAAGATATATTCTTCTCATTTCATGCATAAATCACTGCACTTCAAAGTTAAAAATCGTGTGCCCTACACAAGCTTGATCTTCTGTGAACTAACCTAGAAGGGCATCATTCCCTCCCCATTGCCTTCCAACCCCAAAAGAAGACCTGAGTCTGTTATTTCCCTTGGGTTTCACATACAGAATATCAATGAGCTGTAGCCTGCAGCTGCACCACTGTCTGAGCCTGAGACATATAGACATACACAACGTGCAAAAATCCGCAAGTCAGCTTCCCACTACTGATTAATTATAGTCTCCTTTCTTTAATCTTAGTATCTTCTCAATGGTTTCAAGCTCCTTGGATTTGATTTTTAAAAGTCGTATTTATTCCAGACCTTTTTCAGCATCGTTTCTCCAGCCCACTGAAGCCTTGTGCTGTGTTGTTACTCCCTCACCTGCTTTTTCAGTTCATTGCAGGCTCCTCATTTCTGTTGTCCCCTCGCTAAATCAGGATCTAGCAGTGACAAGGCTAATGCCTTTCCTTTGCTACTTCCATGAGCTGCAAGCAAAACCATGCACAAATCCCACATGCCAAAGCCCAGAATAAAATGGGTAAGAGGAAACATTCATAAGTAGAGCTGGTTGAAAATTTTCCACCAAAGCATTGTTTTACCATATGGAAAACAGTTTTAAAGTCTGTTTTAATTGAAAGTTTTCAGGTTTTTGTCAAAAAAATATATACACCAAATATATGTCACAAAAAAATTCAGGCAATGAATGAAACTATAATCTCTTGCCAATGAGCTCCACTGAGAAATAATCAGATAGCTTGTGAAAAAATGTTTCGCTAGATTATCTATAATTATTATTGTATATATAATGTATATATTATTTATTAGTAGAAGCACTATATGATGGCAAATAAAAACTACCTTTTTCTTCCTTTGGAAAGTTTCAAAAGACAAGGAATGAAAAGAAAAAGCAATTTAACAGTAATAACTTTTGGATTAGAGACACACTAGAACTTTAAAGCATTCATTTGCCAGTTATATTTAACACATTTAGTCAGGTCACATTTATTTAGAAAATAATAGACTGAAAAAAGCAATACATGAAAAATCGCAAAGCACTTATCCATCAACAACATGTTAGTTTCTCAGAGCTGAAACATAGTTGGGAGTTGGTACAGCCTGCATTCTCTGAGTAAAATCAATAGTTTTGCTCCTAATACAGTATTCAGGGAAGACCACAAGATTACAGTCCTAACATTTAACTTGCTGCAGAAGTCTATTTCATTCAGCCTATGTTGTTATAAATGTATTTGCTTTAAAAAGAAGTTCTGTATTTGCAATTAATCAAGTGAGCTGTCTCTTTAAGATAGTAGCCTAGCAACTTCACAGAGGCAAGGGGAAGTCCCTGGTGATGCTACAAACTGATTTGATTGTTATTGCATCACCTGATCTAACTTCTGCAAGAGTTTCAAAGTGTCCTTCTGATTAACAGAAAAAAGTTTGATAAAAAAATTACTAGATTAGGCATCATTTTACTTAAGCCTGGATTTTCAAAGGTATTTAGGTTATGTCTACACCGGGAGGTGTGGTTCCCAGCACAGACAGACAGACTTGTACTAGCTCGTCTTGAGCCAGTGCACTAAAAATAGCCGTGTGGTAGCTAGCCACCCTGGTCCAAACAAAGGAGGCTAGCCCGAGCCACTGCCTGTACCACAACTTCTGCTGGAGTGTGCTAGCTCGAGCTGAGCTAGCTTACATCTGTCTACCCACATGGGAGTCACAGCACCTAGCTGCTGCGTAGAACAGGAGTCCCACTCACTGCTAGCGTGCCTCCTCATGTTTAATCTGGGAAAGTAGCTCCCGCTGCATTGGGTTCCCCCCTCTGCTCTGTGTTTGTTGTTAAAGTTCTTCTGGTACCTTGACCCTCCAGCCATATCACCATTTAGTCCACACCTTCTGGGGTTACAAAGTCCAACAGGACCGCTGTCAAAATGCTGTCTCCATAAAGTGTTCAGCTCAGGCTCTGCAACTATACGAGTGACTATAGAGGAATCCAGGCCTACCTGCTACACCAGGTTCTACCCATGCCTGATTTGCCCCATCCTAGCTTCTTACCAGACTCCAGGGCAGAGTCCCAGAGCTTACACTCCCCTTGGATTTCCTCCTTGTCCCTAACAACCTCCCTCCTCCCAGGGAGTGACTGCAGGTTCCTTTCCCTGCAACTCCTTTCTGCTCTCAGTTTCCTGGTTTTATAGTGCTGTCCCAGCCCTTCCCCAGCTGGGCTTCACTCTCAATTAACCCGGGCCCTCTTTCTCTTTCAGGTGATGCCAGGTAACCTAACTGGCCTCTCAGGCCCTCAGTAACTCTATCAGGGCTGGTGAGTGGTGCACACCCCATCACATCGTAGCTGTCCAGAGATGCCAATAGGTGCCTACTGGGATTTTCAAAAGTGCCTTAGATACTGTGGAAAATCCCAGTAGCTGACTGTCTGCATCTTTGGGTGCCTAAATACTTCTTAAAATCTCACCCTTAGTGCATTATTTTAGAGGTGCCAGGAAAGCATCTAGTGCTGAGACAGCAAGAGAAATTAAGAGGATGAAGTACATTTTGCTGAAGCTGTTTTAATTTGATCCAAATGTTACCAAGCCAATTGGTAGTGATCATAAATTTTACTAGGTCTTGGCAAAACTATATTCACATTAGCCTTGGCCATCCAGCTAGCTACCAACCAGTCTCTTCAATAATCTTGATTAAGATTCCCAAGATTCTTTACCATCATGGGGTGGCTCCCAAGTTAGAAGCTGAAACTCTGCTGCAGAAATGTCATGTCAATGCTTAATAGAGCAGGTTGGCAATTTTTTAACAAACAAAGCTTTTTTTGTCAAAAAATGCCCATTTTGTCCAAAAAATGCCATTTGTTGGCAATCCAGGGTTAGTTTTGACGAATCTCCTGACACAAAAAACCATTTAAAACAAGTTGTGAATTAATATTTTTGAAATGAAAAATTCAAGTTTTCTAATTTGAAATGACTTTTCATTTTGATAGTTAAACTCATTAGATTTTTTTAAAAGGTTAAATAAAGACGAAAAAAGGTCAAAACTGAAATAAAACCTTTCAACATTTTTTACATTAAACATTTATCAGAACCTAAAAAAATTTCAGTTTTTCCGGTTTGCAAAAAATTTTGAGTTTTTGACTTTTCATCCCAAATCAAGGTGGGAAAAAAATGTCAAACTCTTGAAAATATGCAAGGGAGAGGTAAACTGCTTCAGTGCTCACCAGCAGGTTACAGCAGCTCAAAGTAGGACAGGAATTAAGAGTGGGAACTGGTTAGATTATCAGATGCCGGCAAACCAAGATCTAATGTTAATGGAACACTGACAAATATTCATAATTGTTTTTGGTTTATGGTATATAGTGTGTTCTTCATTGTTTGTAATATTTTCTTTTAAGTTTAGAAATGATTTCCCTGGGTGCTCTCTTTTTCCTCTCTAACAAAAGTTTTAAAAGAAACAATTTACCAAGAGCAGTTTAACCACATACTAAACAACAATGTGTACGTTCCTTATCTCCTTGAGCAGCATCTGCCATGGCTGATAATACTCAATAACATACTGGCCAGCCTCCAGACGAAGAGTTGATCAGGCAGGGATAGTTCACCAGCAGTGTGAAGAGTAGTGTTGCAGAATGGATGAATGGATCACTAATCTGGACATAACCTATAGCTTATGGTACAGACCATAAAAAGGGATACCATCGAATCACATTTCTCTCTGAAAATGTGGTACCTTCTATGGTTACAAGTAGCAGAAGGGAAAAAAGGGTTCTCTTTCTATATGTTTTCTCTATGTATTTGACAGAAGTTTAAGCAAAATTCTACTCTATATTATACTGATGTAAATCTGAAGTAATTTAGGATTTACACCAATTTACAATGAATTTTCTTTGCGTTTACACTAGCATGACCTCAGACTGAGTACAGCTTTTCGTGTATATTCATTTTCACTTTTCACTTGGATAGTCACCAAAGGTGGGGGTCACAAAGGTATTTAGGTGCCTAACTCCCATTGATCTCAAAGGGAGTTAGGCACTTAAGTCCCTTGGTGACTCCTACCTCTATATTGTCAGTTTCTCCTTTGCCAAAAATCTCCTTCTAAACATTAACAAGGGAGCAGAAAAATTCTGATGAAGTTTGCTTTGAAGGCTTGTTTTAAATCAGTATATTCTGCTTCAAGGGTACTGTCAGAAACTGGACTTTAAAAAAATAGCCAGTTTTCTTAAATGCGAGTTGCCAGTTCCCTTCTAGCACTCACGGGACTCCAAAATTTCAAAAGATCTCATTTTCAGTCCTCACCAAAACAAAAACACATTTAGAAAGCTTTAATATTTTGGGGAAAGAAAATTGTTATTTTCCAGCCAGCCCTAAACACAAAATCCCTCACCTATTAATTGAATCATCAGGGACAACAGATAGCAGCCCTCACTGTAACTGGAAAGGTGCCTATGTTAAAAGTATTCCCAATGCAAGGACAATTTGACTGCATGGTGCTACAGCCTTGAGCCCTGCTGTTCTGTCAGTTTAATGGTTTCTCCCTTGTGTGTGACTCAGGCTATAGATGCAGTAGGTTGTTCTGGGACTAGCTTCCTTGCACAGTAATTTCTTTCCTATACTATCTATGACAGAGGGACAGTGATCCCATTTGAAGACATATGGGAGATCACCTAACCCAGCATTTCTCAAATGTGGCCACCGTGGCCGCAAGCGGCCTCCCAGGAACTTTTCTGCAGCCACGGCAGCCTCCCGGGCAGAGATGGGGGTGGGAGGCAAAGCAGCAGCCCCTCCCTGCAGCGTCCAGCTGTCGCTCCTGGATGCGCTGCCTTGGTGTTTGCTGGCCCCACCAGCAGGGGATCGGCCCCATGTACTGCACAGCCCCCAGGGGGCTCCAGGCAGCGCATCTGCAGACATGTGGGGATGGGGGGTGTTCTTGGCGGGGGAGCAACCTTCAACTCTGCAAGCAGCCGGTGAATTCCCAGCTCACCTTCCCAGGGGCTGAGAGGCTCCGGGGGCAGACTTCAGGCTTCAGGCTTCAGTGCCCCTCCCTCCCCAGCTTCAGCCCTAGGGCTCTGGGCTTCAGCATCAGCACCCCAACCCCACCCCAGCTCCAGCAATAGGACTCCAGCGGCAGGCTCTGGGCTTCAGTTTGGGGTAGAAAAATTATCAGAGCGGTCACAAGCAGGCCACACTCTGAGACCACCAAAAAAATTGTTATGAGAACCCCTCTGACCAGTACTTTCATTGGAAGAGGATGGAGTTGTCCATTGCAGTGCAGCATGCAACATTTTGGAGCCTAATTCTAATGGCAAATTGGAACTGAAGAATATTCTGGGAGTAATGCAAAATCTTAGGGCCTGGGTCACTCACTAGGTTAATCTGGCTGTTAGCACTAGCACAATTTACACTCTTTGTTTGCAAGCTCAGCAGAGAGACTCAGGTTTGAAAGAGCACAAAAACAAACTTCTCCCTCACCTTAGAAATGTTCTTTCCAAGACACATTGGAGGGGCAAAGTGATGAAGCACTGCTTTCCTTGTTCTGCAGATAATTAGAAGACTTTCATCTCTAGAGCTGTCATTTCAGCACTTTTTAAGAGCCCTACATTCCCCAGACATACTTTTTAAAAGGTGAGTTACATGCCGAGTACCATATATGATGGCAGAACAATTCCCTTAAAGTTTTCAGGGTTGCAAAAGTTCTCCCTTAAGGCATAGTTGACTGATCGATACGTTTTAGACACTGTAGAATCATTCTTATTTTTATTTTGGAGGGGAGGAAGGTTAGACTACTGTTGGAGCATTATATTAAAAATAATCATAGTTCTGTGCTTGCATATACACAGAGTGGAGAAGTGATAAGGAGTGTTTAATGGAGTTGGTAATGGTATCGATCTCTCATTGCTTAAAATGGAACTTGCAGCTTAATCAGATCTGCGGGTGTCTTTCTCATTATTTACATTGCCAAAGAGGATTAAATATTAGGGGGAAGGTATCAGGGTTTGCTTTGCCAGATAAATAAAAATCAATTTGTTTTTGTTAGTAAATGTGTTAAATGCAGCAAGGCAACAAATCCTGCAAACCTCTGGAGGATGCCTTTTACAAGACAGAGTAGCCTCCAAAAGGCAGTAAAAGCATTGCTATGAACAAGGATCTACGTAGGAGGCATGCAAAATGTGTGATATTAATCTCTATGGGGGCTGGACAATTATACACAGTTGTTGTTTTTTTCTTTAAATCTTATTTCCTGTTTATGGCTTGGGCATTTCTTATGCAAAGTGTTTGTGCTTGTGACCACATTCTAGTCTCCTCCTTGTACACATCTGGGGGCCAGTCAATGAAGCTATTCATATAAGTAAGAATTTGGATCTTACTATGTTTCTGCAATGCTGACAACCTTCACTAATGTCTTGTCTTATGTCCATAAGAGCAAATCCTGCCTCTTCGCTCTCACACACATCTCTGTTTACTACTTCCTCTGTAAGGGCTGCTATATCCCTACCTGCCGGCAAGCAGCTCTGCTGCCACTCTGTAGTTTGAGGATAAACCTTCCATGCTCACTACCCCCACACAGGCTATGCTCCCCAGTGGTACATCCCAGTTATTTGAGCTTTACACTCAGGGCAGGCTTTTCCCCCAAATGATGGGGTCTAGTTCCCCATTGATGCACACACAGGATTCCCATGCCTGAATCAATAAGAGAGCAGATCCTCATGTCATTTGATTTTCTGTCATTTGATCCACTGATACCTGCTTTGTGGGCTGTGCTCTGGGCTATGTACATTTACCTCTGTACATCTCTGTGTTGCCTAAAAAACTGAGTCCATTCGGCTCAGATTAGAATGGAAGCAATCGACAAAATGACATGGGTGACATATAGTTTGCACTTTGATAGTGTATGTGTGACTCTATTAATCCCTCAGTGCCAACTGGCAAAGGGCTCACTGATATGTAACACCAACTCCTCTCGGGCCTGACAAATCACTACACCTAATACACTGCAGTCATGGTATTGATCTATATAAAATGTCATGTAAGGTATCAAATAAGGGTTTTATATCCTCCTGGTCATCATAAGCATTGTGAGCTGTAGGTATGGATGTTAGTCATGAAGTTGTATTATGCGTTAAAAATTTGTTTAAACTAGGTAAGCAAGGTAGATAAACAAGTTTTTCCCAGATAAAAGAATGTTGATTTACCTGGGTCTCTGAGGTAAATCAAGCATTGTGTAAGTCAACACAAAGCAAACTTCATTTGTATATTAAGTCAACAGGAAAAGCAAGTTAATGGGAGGATGAAAAAGACAATATGGCATCAGCATACCAAAGAACAGACAGCAGAGCAGAAAAACTCTGTATAGAGTACACTTCAAAGGGATACATTTAAAAGGTTTCAGGACTGTAAGAAGGAGGAAAGGGAACCCCTTGGTTATCCATCACTTAGGCCTGGTCTATACTACCCGCCTGAATCGGCGGGTAGAAATCGACCTCTCGGGGATCGATTTATCGCGTCCCGTCGGGACGCGACAATCGATCCCCGAATCGGCGCTCTAACTCCACCAGCGGAGGTGGTAGTAAGCGCCGCCGACAAAAAGCGGCAGAAGTCGATTTTGCCGCCGTCCTCACAACGGGGTAAGTCGGCTGTAATACGTCGAATTCAGCTACGCTATTCACGTAGCTGAATTTGCGTATCTTAAATCGACTCCCCGCTGTAGTGTAGATGTACCCTGAGGAAGCAAAAAGGACAGCGCTTTTCGTGTCCATGAAAGCTGGATCCTATCCAGGGGCCTAGCGATACTGAGAGGGTGCTTTAGGTGAAAAACTTAACTTAGACAAAGATTTTAGTCTGCTAAAGTTGTGTTTAGTCTTCTAGAATCATATTATACTTTTGTTTTATTTGTAATCATATCTGTATCCACCACCCTTATTCAGTATCACTTGAGTATCTTTGTTAACAAACCTCTCTTTGCTTTATCAGAAATGTGAATTCTTAGTTGAATCAAATAAGCTGTCTCTTTGGAGGCACCGGATTTGATAATTACTGAGAATGTGCAGTGATAGGGGCTGGATACCACAGGGGAACGCTCTTCAAGGGAGTTTGGGGACTGGGACTCACCAGGTGTTACCTGCAAGGCAAAGTATAGGCTGACAGGGTCCTGAGAAGTTTATCTGGGGTGGCTAATGGATGGGATTGACAGGGAACTGTCACCCGAATTAGCACCAGCAAATCTCTCTTTTGCTAAGGCAGAGGGGTCACACAATCACTCATAGTTCTCGTCACCCCAAGAAAGTGTCACTACATGGAAGAAGTTTTTCATTTTTTAGTATCTGAACAAACCTGACGACAAGCAGAAAACAAGGTGCTTGTTCTGCGCTTGAAGAGTTCAATTTATTTCTGAACTGGAAACAGGAGTAGTCACCTTTTTAGATGATGAAAAGCCAGCACCAGATGTTGCCTTCTAGGACATGATCCCACAAGGGTTTGTGAGGTACTGAACAATCTCAGCTCAACAACTGTGGAAGATGAGACCACTTAGCACATGACAGGTCCGAGACCTTAAATGGCATCCGTAGGCTTCATAGAAATATTGAGCTGCAGCTAATATGTGTCAAGAATAACTTCTTAAATCTAAATTACTTTTAAAAAATCCCATCTCTCTCTGGATCCTACATGTTGGCAGCATTTACTCTTACAGCACAAATAGATTAGCTGTCATGAGCTGCTATGATTTATGGGAAATCTCCCACCCTCCCACCACAACTCCCTGCCATTGAAATGGAGTTATTTGCTCCTTTTGTCCTGCCACAGAAAGCTAACTTTCTCCTGGAGTTCAGTTTGCCACAGAAATCTACAGACTTGTACAGACTTCCAGAGCCCGGGCAGCTGCAGACTTTTTCCTACAGGATTACATGCTTGGTTCTGACTAGAGATGGGTTGGAGCCATCACATTTGGATCCCATTTTTAGACAACCTAAAGCTCAGAGATGTATGGACACAGGGGGCTTGATTCAGTTCATGTTACATTTTAAATTCATTGACCTACCGTTATCAATACTATTCTTTATTATTAAAGCTAACAGTTTATTGCTGATTAAATTATCAGTGGTGAAGTCAGTGGTTATTCACTGGATCAAGAGGTCAGCATGTGACCTGCTGAGACTTTACCATTCCAAAGTCTCACCGGCGGCTGTTCTTAACACATTAGAGGAGTGATGAACCAACCTCTTAAATGGTCTGTTAAAATACAAGTGAACAAAAACGTTCATCGATTGCAGAATGTTTTTGCTGGTTTTCTGTGTTTTCCAGAAATATATTGCACTTGTCTAGAAGAAATTAAAATAGATTGAATTTAATTCAAGTGACTTCATGGTGTGCCATTGTTTTGCACTGCAATTTTTATTATGAGAATGGGATGTCAGAACTGAAGTACCTCCTGGATGTTTCCTCCAATGCCTCCCTTTTATTCTGTATAAGACATAAGAACTATATGATGTGTTCAAGCAATGAGTGTACTGCTTCAGCCTTTTAAATGTTCTCTTATTGAAATGACTCACACTTTTTCTTCCCTCAGCCTAGTACTGCAATTTTGCCTGGTTCTTACATAGGTCATGCAAGGAAATGAGGTCCTTTACTGCTTCTGGGCACATCTGAAAGAGCTAGCCTTGAATCTAGCTCCTTATTATGAGGGGTGAAAGCCTCACCCCTGCTCTGTCCTCTTTACACCATGTAAAAGGACCACAAAAGTGTAAAAGGACTCTAAAAAAAGCCCCCATTCCAGTTGGTGGAGGATTCCCCTAGGATAGGCATTGCAATAGACTGCTGTATGTTTGCCTTCCATGGACACCTCACAAATCCGAACATAGGGGGTGTGCCGGGGTAGCGCTGGGGGGCTTAGCAGGGACTCAGCACAGCCCACTGCACTGAAGCCAACAGAGCAGCCTGTGGAGTCCCCCAAAACTAAGTTACACCAGGAGCCTATCTATCTCCCTCAGATAGTCAAGGACCAGGACGGTGCAAAGATGGCTTAAAGCCACCTTAGTCCCTTGCCCCCGATCTTCTAGTTTCATGTTGCATCTCTAGGCTATGTCTACACTCTGAGCTAGTGGTGTGATTCCCCTGCTTGTGTCCACATACTTGCACCAGCTCCCATTGAGCCAGTGTAAGTATATATAGTGCAGTGTGGGTAATGGCAGCAGAGGTATGGCTTAGCCATGCCGAGTACATACCCACAGATTTCAGGTGAGTTTGTACTTGGCACCACTAAGCCGTGTCTCCACTGCCACTACCAGCGCTATCTGACCTACACTGCTACTTATACTCGCACTAGCTCAGGGGTCGCAACGTTTGGCACGCGGCTCGCCAGGGTAAGCACCCTGGTGGGCCGGGCCAGTTTATTTACCTGCTAACGCGGCACGTTCGGCCGATCGCGGCCCCCACTGGCTGCAGTTCACCGTCCCAGGCCAATGGGAGCGGCGGGAAGCCGCGGCCAGCACATCCCTCGCCCGCGCAGCTTCTTGCCGCCCCGGCTTACCCTGGCGAGCAGCATGCCAAACGTTGCTGATCTCTGCACTAGCTCAACGAGAGCCAGTGTGAGTATGTGGACACAAGCAGGGGAATCACAACCCTAGCTCATAGTGTAGACATAATCACAGAAGTCCCACATAAACCTCATGCTAAGTTTATAACTGTCCCCCCTGAATTACTATGGTCCTGCTTCTTCCACCCTTACTCACCTTGACTAGTCTCTTACTTGGTGAATATTCCCCCCCTTTTTAGTGGGATGACTTGTGGGGTTAAGTACTATTCTACATGGTTATGGATGGTAGAATCAGGCCATATATGAATATAGAGCCACATTGTGACTGCCCCACTGGAGGAGGAGGTGTGGAGAGTCCCTTGTCCATCCTGCAGCACTCTCATGCAGGAGGGAGGTGTCATGTTTTTTCAGTGGGCATGTTGCCAGAGAAAGGACTGGTGAAAACACAGATAAGACCTAATATTTGGCCCTTTGAGGCCCTTTGAGGCTCTGGTCCAAATTCCCTGCCTTGAAGAGTTAATAGTATAATTCTGCATGACAGGATGAAAAACGAGCGCAGAAAGGATGAGACAGGCCTAGAGTTACAACAATAAAGCTCATGCAGTGACTTAGTTCTGGATATCTTGAGGATCCATTAAGTAATCTGTAATTTTTGAAAATAAGTAACTCCTTTCTTGTAGGTGATATGGCAGTATGTTAACATAGGGGTGTAAAGCCCTTTTTATTCATCGTGGTGGCTTCTCCTGGCCACCTGGGAGTTACGCACTGATCCTTGATTCATGGGGTGTGAAAACTACTCATCAACACACATTCTCTCCATGTATATTTATATAGGTGTGTTTGACAGGAACCATCCAGCATCACACTTCATCCTAGGACAATGTGTCCCAGTGGGAACTACTATAACCAATTAGTATAAAAGGCTGAGATTTGTTCCAGACTCAAAAAATAGACTTTTATTCAGTCTGTTTGGATACCTCATTACATAAAATTGAACAAATTCTCTCACACTGATGTAAATCTAGAGTAAATCAGCTGAAATTACTATTTTGAATTTATATCAGCAGAGCTTATAGAAGAATTTGGCTCCTCATTATTGGGTAAAATCCTAGCCCTGTTTAAGTCAATGGTGCCAGAAATTCATCCCTTTATTAATAATGACTGCATCAGTTTAGGCATATTTTGTGCAAAATGTTAATGATTTTCTAATTCCCTGTAATCATTTATCCCTTGTGAGCAAGTTCTGTTACCACACTGCAACATAAATTCCTGCCAAGCCTTCTCCCCAGACTTGGCAGTCTGAAGGGTTTCTCCTGAAGGACTTTCCATAGATCCCTGTCCCCACCCCAGCTCCTTTATACACAGGACTGAAATAGTCACCCACACCTGCGACAATGAATGAATGAGTTTGCATCCCCCCCCCCCCCCCCCCCCCCCACACACCAGCATGCTCCAATGCTTGCTAGCAGAGCAAATCAAGAGAAGTCCCCTGCCATTGTGTTAGACACCTCAAAATAATCTTTCCTGGAACTAAGTCAAAAATAAATCCCTCATCCTATCGTTTCATTTCGAAAGAGAAGAGAGGAAAATGTGAACTGAATAACACTATATTGCAAGTTTTGTAGAATTTTTTTTTTTAATTTTCAGTTAAGATTATTCAACTTGATGTATTTTTCTACCCTGTTCTTTGGCCAATAATTTAAGGCTTGCTATAAACAGTAATGCTTGCTACAAGCGCAGATAACTTCAAATGCTTCTGTGTAGGGCTCCTTTTATTTATTTATTTATTTATTTTATTTTTAATTCACAGCACATTTTCTGTTCTGCCTCTGGTTCAAGGATATGATCAGTGCAGGTATACGGTGACACTCTAACTGTCCTTTAGCCAGGCTGATTTATGGAGGAGCTTTACCCTTTCTTTTCCACTGCCTGTAATGTAATACAAAAAGAAAATATAAAATGGAGCTGTAAAATAATTGATTCACTGGTGTGTACTATCAAATGAACTCACAGTTCAAAAAGGCAGAGGAGCAAAACAGTTGATTGTCACATCTAACAGTGACAAATGCCATTTCAGTGTTATGGAATGAAGCTAATTCTAAACTTGCACAGCAGCTGAGACATATGACAATGACAATGTGTTGTCTCCTGAATTTGTTAATCTATTTTGTGCCTTTTGTCTTTCACTTTGCTTTGTGGTAATAGATGAAAGTGCATTCTAAAAGTTCTCATTTTGTTGGGGTTTTCTTTCAAAAATGAATGCTCATCTTTTCTCAAGAGAGATTTGACACTCCAGATGGCTCTGTCATAACTTTTTGTGCCTGAATCTTTGGAATTAAGTGACTGTAGAGTTTGCGTACCATTGAGGGCAGTAGGCATCTTTCAGATGCAGCCCTAAGGATTATTTATTTTTTATATGACACTGTCTAACATTACTCCTGAAAGTCACCAAGAATGAGATTTAGACTGTGTAGTGAATAGCCAATTAATTCATGGCAAATCCACCTGTGCAATCCTATCAGGTAGGATCATCAACAAGCTCTGCCATGCCTCTCATTTTTTGAGCTAAATCCTTGTCCAGATGCCAAGCCTCAGTTTGTGTCATCAGTCAAGTGATATTCTGCATCTGCTACATCATCCTCCACCTTGCAAAACTCTTCACTGTTGCTGTGCTGTAATGAGTGAGGCTAGGGGTAGGCTAAAGGATCAACACACTCATGGATCCTCTGTCCATAACCTTGATCCTTCTCTAGCCTGTCCTCAAAATAACCTTAATGGTAATGTAGTTCAAGCATCCATGGAGCACAGTACCACATTCACAGGGTCTGTGGACTCCTCATCCCTATGGGCTCCTAACATCCTGACCCCAATACCATTCAGCCAAACCACACCATTGTGTTCAAAGCTGCCCACACCAGGAACTAATGTATCAGGAACTGAACTGGAGATTTCCAAAGCTGACCAAGTTCTACATCATCAGCTGCAGAGCCAGAATCTATAGCTGGGGACTGTAACTGTAGTAAAGAGGTCATAGCTCAGTGGTTTGAGCATTGGCCTGCTAAACCCAGGGTTGTGAGTTCAATCCTTGAGGGGGCCACTTGGGAATCTGGGGCAAAATCAGTACTTGGTCCTGCTAGTGAAGGCAGGGGGCTGGACTCGATGACCTTTCAAGGTCCCTTCCAGTTCTAGGAGATGGGATGGGATATCAAGGGGTTAACTGGGTTACTCAGAGTATTATGTTTATGGCATAAGACCCCAGTCCTACATTTTGCTAGGTGTAGGTACACAATTGGGACCATGTAGAGCCCCATTGAACTTTGTAGGGGCCTGTACAGGTGCACACATACAGGTGCGCACACATACTGTACACACAGGTAAATTCAGAATTGGGACTTAATTTAAGATAAGATACAACAAATTATTGTAACAGACAGTCACAGGGAAGAGGAGGATAAAGGATCTGGGTGAAAGCAATACTGTAAAGCAGCTACATAAGCTTACAATGTGCTCAACTTGAATCATTCTGAACCATATACACATTTTTATTTGTATATTCATATTTAAAATTTTCCATCAAATTACCACAATGTGCAGTCCCTTAATAATCGCCAGCCTGGAAAAAAGTGACCTTGACTCACTGTGCATTCTGACTTATACCCTCATTGGAACCCCTTGTTCAATCTACTAGCTTCCAGTTTAGACCCTTATCCTGCAAGCTGTGGTATGGGCTAGAGGATCAAGACTTTAGTCTCTTCTTTGGTTAGCATATCAACTGCAAACTGATCCTGATTTTTGTCAGTGTTCATCATTCACATTCACCAGATAAAGTAGTTTCAGTCAATAACTTTTGGCCAATGGTTGTTCCGTGAACTCTGCTTTGATTGGTTACTAAGTGCGTGGTGTGATTGATCAACTGCTTCATGTGGCTTTTCCTGCTCTCTGACAGGAAAACGGAAACATTTTAAACAGGAAGATAATGAACCATGAATAATGCACTTCTGGTATGAACTTTAGGATGAATAATCACTCATGCTAAAATTTGTGAAATTTTCAAGATTCGCAACATGTTGGGGATTCACAAATATTTTTATGAGGCTGTCCAAACACTTATGAAGAATAACTACTATCACCCTGTGAATCATAGTGAACCAAAATCTGTGATTTATTCACCAGTTGGGGGTTTTTCTTTTGGTGTTTGACCAGTTCTAATTGTAAATAATGTAATGGTTTGTTTCTCTTTAAGAGTGTGATGTGTATTCTGCTTTCATAGCTCTACAACCTTCATTACCAGTGCACACTGCACCGAGATTTTTTGCACATACAAAGGTTTTTATGTCTCAGAAATTAAATCTTTGAACTAATAAAAGGTGTCTAGAAAATTTAAACACTTTTAGAGAATTATTACAGACCTCTTTATTAAACCATAATGGAATTGGAATTACATTTTATTTCTTATGAACTCGTCCTCTGTTAAAACTCTACTTCTGAAATGTTGCCCTTGAACATATCTTTTAGTATCTCTGAATTCTAATCTAGTCACATTTTTTAAAAATCTCACTCTGGATTTCCACTAAAAACTAGACTGAGAAAAGGATGAATTTGGGGGTTTATTCTGCTATCCTTTTAAGGAGGAAGCAGGGGTAGAAGGTATTTGTATGTATAACTCCCAATCAGAGTCTGATCCAATTACCACTGAAGTCAATGGAAGTGTTTCCATTGATTTCAGTGGACATCAGATTGGGCTTTAAATGTTTTGGCATCATATTTTCTCCCCATCCCGCATAATATTTCATCCTGCTCCCAGATTTCTAACCCCTTTGGAGAATATTCTTGAGAGATGACTTCTGCTTTCAGTATAAAACTATTTTAGGCTAGTTTAAAACTTTGTTTGGTCCTTAGGATGTAACACGTCAATAGTCGGAGATAAGAACTGGCAGCTGGCCAGCATGCACCACAGACAGCACAGATTAGATGCAGATCAATCTGCACGAAATGTCTCTTTGTCCTAATATGTAATCAGTGCCCTCCCCATTCAGAAAAAACAAAAGCCTATATCAACACCCAGACCCACATGTTTCACTTTGGGCTTAGCAAGAGAGTGATGCTTCTAACAGACTATTTTAATTCCTGTATCCCTCCATTCTTTTCTCCTTTATGGTGTATCTGGTCTAAGAATATGACATGAGCTTGTGAAGCAACATTGCAAGCTTTCTTAAAACAGTATCCTTCAAACATTGGCCATCAGTTAGTGTGTGGCAGTTCAATCAATATGAGATTGCATCAAAAAACTATTCCTGCCTCCTGCAGGAGCAGGAGGTCAGTGGGAATGTCTGCTCTGAATGGCTAACTAAAAACTTCCTTTTTATCTCATTATGTGCAGCAACACAGTAAGTATGATTTTATATCTTGACCCGACTGTTGGAGCGATGATCAGAGTTTACAACCTATAATTGCACAGATTCAATAGCAGCCCCCCCCTTTCTGTTTTCTTTTGTGATTCTTTTTTAGCAAAGACAAGACAACACAGTGTTTTTTAAAACTAGTTTTCCATCTCCAGGTGATCACTGTTAGCTTGTACCCATATTGGTCCAGTCAGGATTTAGCTAATGTAACAATGACCTGATCCAGTTCCCACCACAATCAATAAAAGAACTCCCATTGATTTCAGCGGGAGTTGGAACAAGCCCCAAATACACTATGGAAGAGATTTTCAAAGGGTTGTTGGCACCCAGATCATAACTCCCTTTTGTTCCTTTGAAAATCTCTCCCTAAACTATCTTTCCAGTGGGGGCTAAAAATGTGGCACTGGGAAAAGTAGACGAGCTGCTACATCCTTAGACACATGAATCAATGCTGTTTTTCCTGTTTCCCCATCCTGCACTGATGTTGTCCTGAAAGCCGTCAGGGAAGTCTTACCGCCCCATTTAAACTAATTGGAGCCAAAACTCCTACCATATGGATTCTACAGAAAAGAAGGGCCAGAGATAAAGGGAAAATAATATTCAAGAGAGAGATTTTAAAAAGAAAACAAAATAAAATAAACATAAAAACCTTCAGTTCTAAAAAAAAATAGGGATTGATTTGCATGCCACCTTTCCAGAATAGGCCCTATTCAAATAGGCAGCACTCTACCCGCCATGGACTATGACACGCTTCTTTTTAAATACAGGAGCTGAGCTACAACAGCTGCTTTTTGGCTTGCTAGTTAGAGGCCTGAGGAATGGAAGGTCACATGCATCCTGTACTGTATAAGACTACATTATGATGATAGCGTCTGTAATTATGTAGACTCTTTTGCCCTGCCTCCAGCCAGATTTTGGTTATACAGGGAAATATGTCATCAAGGATCTCAGATGTGAACAACAATAACTGTGCAGAAAATGAGCTGCCATGGCCTTTTTCTCTAAGCGCTCTGTGAAACCATGATTATAGATGTGACCTTTTCTGCCAGGTGGAGCCGGCAGCAACAAGGGCCAGGTTCAATATCGAGGGGTTCCTCTTAACTATGCAAAACAGAATCGACTCGAGCCCCCACCCAGTAATCTGGAGAAATTTAACATCACCTCTGGGCACCTCTAAGAAGCAATACTTCCCCACTCGCAAGCACTGCTTCTGTAGAAAAACTTGTAATAAAAAGGGAAAAGGAACCTGGCATTAATTTGGGAAAACACCACAACCACAATTCAAAAGCATGCGACCATGAGCAAACACCCACCCCAGAGTGTGCTGAGAAGTGTCCTTTGCCTCAGTTCAAGTATAAGGGGGTAGCCGTGTTAGTCTGTATCTACAAAAACAACAAGGAGACTCCTTGTGCCACCAGACTCCTTGCCTCAGTTCCTCACCTTGTGATGTGAAAGTCCAACAAATGTACCCTTAATCTGCTATTGCCCTCTCTCTCCACGGCACCCAACTCACAGTTGTAGTCCTTGGTCAGCAAAGGCCCAGAGTTCACATGAGTTCACCTGCCACCAGGGGTGGGGGGGGGGAAGAAAGACATCGAGCGCTGCTGCCGCCTCTGCAATTGACTCACAGTTGCCATCCTTTACTCTGGAACCACTGGCCACTGCCATTCGCTCTGCTGCTGTCATTCACTCTAGCGCTGCTGCTTCTGCCATTCACTCTGCTGTCACACTCTGAGGTTCCACCACTTAACCCAGCTTTCAGTGATTGCAGTGGGGAACCTCGCTGCAGGCTGGGCAGTCTCTTTCACTGGGACACTGTCCCACACTAGGTCTAAGACTCAGCAGCTAAACCCATTTATCAGAGATTTCAGGTTTAGTGATCACTTAACAAAACAAAGACTTTCAATTGAGTCTAATCAGCTCTGTCTTTAAACAGTGGACAGGGAGAGGGTCAATTGGTGTCTAAGGGCTGGTCTACACTATAGACATATATCAGACTCTTTAGGCAGCACCTACATCACCAGGCACAAACACCTATCCACACTCTTTTCCTCCTTCACTGGAATTTACCATCTCTCCCCTGCTTAGCGAGTGAGGTTCAGTTGAGGGTGACCCCCCTCACTGAGACTGGGCTAAGTCCAGTTCTGCTGCCTTTTACAATCAGGATAACAACATTCCATTACCCCTGCATTCTAATACTAGAGTGATTGTAACCCAACACCAGCCAAAATTGATCATTTTGGAAGAGCAGTTCCTTCTTTTCACACACCTAGGCAAAGGAGGCGTGTTTATGTAAATACAGTCTGCTCCTGAAGTCTTTTTCTCAGCTCACCACTAGATGTCAGGGGAGAGCTCACTCAGACCCTTTCCATTATGTTTACATAGACAAATTTCTTCAGGACTGAAATAATCATTCTAAAGCTACACAATGCTTTTGAACACATTTACTAATCATCTCTGAGAAATGAATCAGGGTGGATAACTTGCAACCAAGAATTTTAAGTGTTGGCCAAGAAGCTACTTTGACTGTCAATATTAATTTTTAATAAATCTTAGAAAACTGGGAAAGTTCCAATGGACTTAAAAGAAGCCAAAATTGTGCCAATATTTACAAAGGGTAAACAAGATGACTCATGTAATTATAGCGATGATAACCGGACATTAATCCCAGGCAAAATAATGGAATGGCTTATACAAAACTCAGTCAATAAAGAACTAAAGGATGAAAATGACATTAATGACAATCAGCATGATTTCCTGGATAGTAGATCAGACAAATGAATTTGATATCATGCAGATATTAGAAGCTTAAAGTTTCACATGCATTTAAGGGCTTTGCTTATTAGAAGCCTTGATTTGTTTTTTTCCTGTTTTGTCTTCTTTGAGTATGGAGAATCTGATTAATTTTAGAAAATTAATCACATGGGGAAATGTGAGATAAAATGGAAACAAAAGAATGATATTAGGGATTGTCTATGTGGTCAGTTAGTGCATGGCAAGCAAGGTACTCACCTGCCACAAACTAATTTGCCATGTGGACCCTGCTACTGTGCACTAAAAGTTTGAAACAGCAGTAGGTCAAAGTGCACTATGGAACTTATACTGTGCCATAGAAGAGTCTATATGGAGAGTCAGTGCACAGCAGGCTACAGGGCTGTAGATTCACACACCGACCTGCTTGCGATGCACTGACTCTCCATACAGGCATACTCTTAGTTTCCATTAAGGTACTGCAACAATAAAGAGGTCTGTTATGTGTTGGGGTTCATCTAGGCCAATAAGAGGTTTGATTACAGTCTCCCCTGTAACCCTAGGTGTCTTGTGACTGTGCAGCTGTGGTCCAGAGCTTTGACCCCAAAAGCCTGCCAGCAATCCACAAGCCTCAACGTGGCTTTGCCAAACCTGGTTACTCATTGCAGGGTGACCTTAGTAACCTTCCAGACCAGAATTCACCCCCAAATCATCCTACTGCCCACAGGCGCCAACTTTCCTTGGCGCCAGTGGGTGCTCACACCCCCCTGCCCCCAGCCCCGCCCCCAGCCTGCCCCGACTCCATCCCCTCCCTGCCCCTATTGGATCCCTTCCCAAATCCCCGCCCTGGCCCCGCCTCTTCCCCAAGCGTGCCACGTTCCTCCTCCTCCCCCTCCCTCCTAGCACTTGCCACATGAAACAGCTGTTTCTTGGCACAAGCGCTGGGAGGGAGAGGAAGAAGCAGGATGCAGCAGCACTCAAGGGACAAGACGGAGCAGAGGCGGAGGTGAGCTGGGGTGGGGGTGGGGAGCTTCCGGTGGGTGCAGAGCTTTTGAAAACCAATTTCAAAACCAGAGTCAGTGCCTATGCTACTGCTGGGACCAGTCCTCTCACCAGACCCTTGCAGAGAAAGTGTTAGGTTCGCTGCCTTTTCAGAGACAGTAAAACAGTCCCACCCGCTAACTTGCTAGAAGCACACACTTCACTGAATTTACACAGTGCTGATTATTTGTAATGAACGCAAAAGAAGTTTGTGAACAAAAAAGCATGGATTAAGTGATACAAAGTAAAAGAGATAAAGGTAGAGATAAAGGGAGAGGCAAATAAAAGTGAAAACATGCATTTAAAAGTCTAAAACTTAGTAAGTTTACAGTTTTTGTTCAAGAGGGCTTCTCTCATCCATGGTCTCCTTTCCAGCTTTTTACTAGCCAGCCTGGTCAGGACCCATCACAGAGATCAAATCACTTGGTTTCTTGGTCTCCTAAGGTGAAGGATAAAGATGGCGTCTCTCTCTGTTCCTTATATTCCTAAAAGGGATGTTTTTGTCTTACAAGTCAGGAAGGCATCTTGAGAATTCAGTCTCCTGTGTGTCTCTGGGGTACAGGAGCCATGTTAATTCTCTGTCTCTCAAATTGAGGATCAGGATAACTTCTGCCAGTTTAGCTCGATGGCTTTGTTTACTGCTAATATATAAATTGAGGTAAATCCACATTCCTTTGAACTGTTTATCACCTTTATATAGTCTAGGCTGTCTTATCTTAAACATGTTTTAGTAACATCCTACAGAGGGAATTCATAACTACACATATAACATTAACACATGCATTTTATAATGGTATTAATAACCTATGTGTTATTGGTTCTCATATGATATCCCACAAGGCATATTTTGTAAAAATAATATTGCAGAAATGTATACAGTGTGACTAAAGGTGGGGCCTGGGGTCACAGGGACAATGCGGTAAAATAGGTAGAATTGATCATATAGATTTTCTTCTGCAGCTTTCACCTGAGATATTAATTTGTGCTATTAGTATAGGTATGCATGTACTGTGACCACATGGGATATACTCAAGCTATATGCTTTTTCACTTTTGACAAACATATTGTTGGCCATTCTTGAAACCAGCATAACCAAACCTACCTTTTAGCATCATTGGCTCAGGCTTTTTATCACACTCCACAAAACAGGGCCAGATTCTCATTTTACTTTCAATAATGTAACTCTAGAGTAATTCCATTGAAAATTGGCCATACCTCTTCAGTGTTCATCATATAATTTCTATACACGTGTCTTTTTGTTCAGTGTTTGTACAGCACCTAGCACAATGGGGTACTGTCTATGACTAGGGGTCCTGGGTATTACTGCAATAAAATGCATTGTTGTTATTAATAATAAATAATAATAAATGGATCATATTCTGGCACCACTGAAGTCAATGAGAGTTTTGCCATTGACTTCAGTAGACCCAGGATTTCACCCAATATATCTTAATCAGTTTTGATAACATAGTGAACTTGTTTTTTATTTCCTCTGCTGATGTGACAAAAAAAAAAAAACAAGTGACATAATAATCACTGTATTTGTCTTGGCTACATCAGTAACGAGTATCTCTCATGCCCTTTGGAATGAGTCATCTACAGCTGGAAGTTCCATTTGCTTCCATTTTTTATCTATGATATTCTTTGCTACCAAAAATGAGATGCCAACATATGTCCAGATGTTGGCCTGTTAGAAGCGTTTTAGAGAAGATTCCCAAGAGATAACATTTTGCAGGTGGGAGAGTTTTAGCAGTAGATCCACTTTTGGTATTTTATTTATTTATAACTCCAAGATGGCCAATGTTTCTTGTTTCAAATCTAAGTCAGAGACTCCTCTCTTTGCACATTAAGTTGGTTTATTATTATCATCTATTATTAATTATTATTATTATTACAGTAATGCCTTGGGGCCGAAGGGGCCCAAAGAACTGCACATACATAGTGAGTAGCAGTCCCTGAATCCCAATGCAGTGTTTTAATCATGAGACCCTACTTCTTCCTGATAAAAACGGTTTCAGGATACTTGTTGATCTTATAATACACAGGATACATTAATAAATAATATTTACTATAATTTGGCAATTGTCCCTCTTCCGCACTGAAAGCCAATCTTTGCTCAAGCTATAGAGCCGGAATAAATTCACAACAGTGTGGTTGAAGCCCTAAGAAAATAATTTAGGGTACATCTCTATGCTGTGATGAAACACTTGCAGCCCTGCCACAGCTGGCCTGGAACAGCTGACTCAGCTCAGGCTTCTGGGACTTGGGCTGCGAGTCTATAAAATTTCAATGTGGATGTTTGGTCTCGGACTGGAGCCTGGGCTCTAACACCCCACAATGTGGGACGTTCTCAGAGCCCAGGCTCCAGCCCAAGTCCAAATGTCTACACAGTAATTTTGTAGCCCTGCAGCCCGCCTCCCATGAGCCCGAGTCAGCTGACTGGGCTGTGAGACTCAGTGGCTCAGGTTTACTATTGCAGCATAGACATACCCTTAGGGGCTAGATGGCACAACCCTGAGCAGGGGGTGGTGTGTAATTTGTTCTACCCCAGGAATGGTCCTGGAAGGACTGCACTACAGAAACACCCCTCTGAGTTACAATTCCCTCTTCGCTTTCCACTTGCTCTGGGGGGGCAGGAGAGATGTAATTTGCTGCTAGCCTAGCCCTTTCCCAAGAATTAAAATAAGAGGGAGCAGGAGAAAGCACAACTCTCTCTTCTCTGTTAAAAGAGAAGCAACCTTGGCTTCTGTAAATAGCACTCCCTCTCCTGTTTGCCTGGTGTGCTGACAACTCCCATTCCTGTTTCAGTCCTACTACAACTACTGCCTGTCCAATTTCTGAGGAGAGGGTTAAGTGGGTGTGCGGTACTTGCATACTCCTGCACAGCTGGGCCCCAGGTATGGGTAGCTCTCATTGGGTGGGCAGCAGAGGTGAAAGTAAGACAGGGCAGTGGTAGCAGGGCTCCAGCGGTGATTTAAAGGGCCCGGGGCTTCACACTGAGGCAGGAGCACAGGGCCCATTAAATCCCCACCCAAGCCCTGGCGCCCTGGGATAGCGGTGGCAGTGCTCCCGTGGTGATTTAAAGGGCCCAGAGCTCCATGGCGGCCGGAGCCCTGGGCTCTTTAATTCGCCCCTGAGCCCCAGGGCTCCCAGCCACCACTGCAGCTGGTAGCTCCAAGGTGATTTAAAGGCCCTGGGGCTCCCGGCCACAGCTGGAGCGCCAGGGCCTTTAAATCTTGAAAGGCCCGCCCCTTCTGGTTGAGGCCACGCCTCTTCTGGTTGAGGCCACACCCCCGCTCAGGACTCCGGCGTACCGGTAAGTCCTTTAAGTTACTTTCCCCCCTGGTGGGCGGGCAAAGGGGGTTCTACAATAACTTGCTATCCTGCATGAGTGTGTAGTCCAAGTCACAGCTTAGCCAATGAAAAGGTGAGCACTGAGAATCTCAAAGGAAAAAAGAGCTAGTGACAGTAATTGGGATGATGTCCCATTTTCATGAACCCAAGTATTTTTTACTAGTGTAAAATATGTTTCAATAAAGCAACATTATTTCGCATCACAAATATAGCCATGGCTGTGAGAGCTCTGCAATGGGGTAGCAGTACTGGCCATGAGAAATAGTTTACAAAAGTAGATTTCATGCCCTATTTGAATTAAAAGGAAAGCACTGTGTCTGGAGCATGAATGCAACAAAATATATTAAATTGTAACCTCAATTATCTCTAAATCAGGAGAAAGTTGTTTACTAGTTTGTTTCTGGGGATTTTTTGTTCTTGAGGCTGTAATATTTCCACCAGCTGGTTTTGAATGTTAAAGCACTTAGCATTATAGAGAAAGTCAAGCATGGTGACTATTTTATTGTTGAATAAATGATAGCTGATGCGGTGGAGTAGTGGCATCATGACCTGTCTTTGTGAGTTAACTTTTACAAGGGTTTTCAAAACCAGCCCAGAAATCAGTGACTTACAATAATTATATGCCAGCATGCATAAAGGGTCACTACATCTGCACCTCCACTGCATCAATTATAACTTTTGTTCCAAAAGTCATACTAATATTTGCCTGAATCCAATGCCTAATGAAAAAACAAAAGCGTTCTACTCCTTTGGCAAAAACAGGGGTCTGTGACAGAGAAAGGGTCAAAGGTCAATCAAGGATATGTAGATACATATAGATAATGGTTTCTTTCTACATTCAGATTATTCAACCTATAGATGCCAAGTTGGCCTTTCTGAAAGAATAATAGTGAAAATAACATTCAAGTACTGTAGATGCTGACTAGCTAACACGGAATTTTAATTTTTGGAAATACCACATTCTCCATCCAAAGGACTTTTAGTCCATCAAGGGATGAGCCTGTGTGGGAAGCTGCATGCCAATTCTCCCCTCAGCTTTGTGGGTGTTGCTAAATTGGCAAACATACTCACTACAATGGGCTAAAAATCATCCTTGCTGTAACACCACTAAATTCAATTGAATTAAACCAGGGCTGTATTTGGCTCACAGTCTCTAATCACCTCTATGCTATGCAGTAGCAGTTTTCCAATAAATGTGTCTTTCAACACATTCTATAGACTTCAGTTCTTAGCACTTTTTTCTTTTCCACTTCAGAGGTTTATACAATTATCAGCTTAAGCTTTAATTGGATTTAACTAATTGGTAAACAGGATTTTTATTCATTAGTTTTATACATGTATCAGTTATTCATTTAAGGTTTAATTTGAATTAAATGTAAGCAACTGGGTTGCTGGGATTCTTTTATTTTTTTTTCATCACTCAGTGAAAAACCTTGACAAATATCAGCAATTTATCCATTCCTATCTTTAAAAGTCTGCTATAGATTATTAAGCAATCAAAGATTTTTTTATATGTATAAGAGCACCCATGGTGCTTGGTATTTGAGCTGATCAGCATGAAATGAAATGCAAGAGCTTTTCAGGTTAATGTTAATTAAGTCTCGCACATAGTCCACACACATCTGAGAAAAGAAACACATCAACTCTAGAAGTGGTGTTTATATAAAACATGCTGAATATATAAGAAACTAATAACCATATTGATGGCTTTTAACCATAGACTAGCCCTGCAGTTTTATAGAAACTCTTGGGGGAGTCTTTAAAATATGATGCAGAATTAGAAGGAGAATTATGACTATGAATAAACTGACATTCAAAAGCCATCAGTTAAATTCTTACCAAAGACTTATTGTCATTAGAGCTGTGGGATACTCACCCCTGAATTGAGATCATGAATTTCCATAAAACCTACAGATAATGCAAGACTCCTTAGGGATTAATATCAGAGGTTTCTCAGGTTTGACTTTATTTTATTTATAAGCAGTGACAATGAAAAATAAAAGGCGCTATGAAATCACAGGCCACACATTTTTCTATACTCCCAAGATTTGCTAATTTCTTTTAATAAGGACGAGAAATCCAGCTATAGACATACGTTCTGATTGACTCGCTGGGCCTTTTTGGTGATGTAACTCTCATCCACCTTCTGGAGTGGCTTATTGATACGTTAGATGTCACAGCTACATTTGGGCCACACATCCCCACCCATGCATGTTACTTTGGGACTCCAAGAAGCAGCAACATCATCTCAATAAATCTGGCTGTTGAGTAAATGTGATGAGAGAAGGCACTGTTTCCAGAATGCCATCTCAATGCAGAGACAACACAAAGAGTCTTCATGTCAATGGCAATTGAGATCTCACCTCACCAATGAGAACTTTATTATCAATTCAAAAAGAACAGGAGTACTTGTGGCACCTTAGAGACTAACAAATTTATTAGAGCATAAGCTTTCGTGGACTACAGCCCACTTCTTCGGATGCAGTCCACAAAAGCTTATGCTCTAATAAATTTGTTAGTCTCTAAGGTGCCACAAGTACTCCTGTTCTTTTTGCGGATACAGACTAACACGGCTGCTACTCTGAAACCTGTCATTATCAATTCAGTCATTCTTAAATATACTTAATTTCTTGTGACATTACAATGAATTCTTCTCTTTATTCACAGATCTTTCTATTCATTCTGCTGCAGAAAAGACAGTGCAGTTGAAAAGTAGAACTGGGGGGAAAAATTGGCAAATAATAAATTGCCAAAAAATGCATTTTGGAGGGCATGGAACCTATATGGGAATTCAGTCAAATTTGGCAAATAGTTTTGGTTGGAAAAAAAATGAAAACAAAAATTTCAGGAATGTCAAAATGTTTTGTTTAAAAATGTCACTTGGAATCAACATCTGAAAAAATTTGTTTGACCCAAAGTAATTTTTTTTTTGGTTCTTTCATTTCAGTAAGAAACATCAAAAAAATATTAGTTTCAATTCAAAGGAAACTGATTTTTTTTTCTGGTTCAGCCTCTGAATCAAAAATCTATTATTTGCTTAGTTCGATTCAAAAGTCTAATTAAAGAAAAATACTATTTGGAATGTGTTAATAACTTCATCAGAGGAAAATAAAGCCAAACCTATTGATTAGCTCAATATATTTTATATACTACTCAACAAAGAGTGCCATCCATTTAAAAGTGTTCTTGTGTGCCTGCCATTATATTCCTGTCACTACATGTGTTTAAAATATTATTAGTGCATTTGTCTTGATAAAAATTATGTATTTGAGGCTACTTCCGCTAACATTAATATCATGTATGTCACATATTTTAGTAAGTGTTGGTTAAAACTATGATTAGACCCTATGTATAGCGTCTGAGCAGGTATATGCTTTTTTTACATGCTAAACATTAAATTATGTTTAGCTTCATAAATTGTCTGAATTTTCTTCTGTATTATCTCCACTCAACAAAAAAGTATGGAGTAGAGCTGACTGAATACTGCAAATCATTTCCCACTAATATTTATCTGATTATTTTTAATGAATTTGCTTTAAGTGTCTTTGTTTCCTGTTTGTCTTTGTCTCCACCAATATCTTATTGAATGCGTTTACTGGCAGGAAAGGTTGCTGAGGCAGTGTTGTTGAAGCAGATATTTCAGAATATTCAAAGACTTTGTGGTCAGGAGTATTTGTGCCAGAAATCAGATTCTACAGTATTAACCTCATCCAGTCAGGGAACAGAACCATACTATGTCACTTATATTTAGAATTAAACCAACTTGAATTTCACATCTCAAAATTCATAGTATCACACTGAACTACTCATGAATGAGATACAGATCAAAAAATTATTCACAGGAATTATTTGTGGAACAACTTTGAATAATGAATACCTTTGAGAAAAACACAGTCTGTTTCCCAACTATTTGTGAACAAAAAGAATCAAAATTCATTGATAACAGATAATTTGTTATCAATAATCTATCCAGTCTTAGTCCAGAAGCTAAACATTGAGGGTGGCTTTCCAAAATTTTCACTAGCAGTTAGTGCATCCACAATAATAACAAAACCTTTTGATTTATTTCCAAAACTCAGATCTCAGCATCACTAAGAAATACTGTAGCGGTGAGTTAGAAGAGCTTTCTGGATATCACCATACAAATAAGAACACAAAATTTGCCACGTTTTTGAGCAGTTTATTAGAAGTGGGTCAAAGTTCTTTCCATTTGGGCACCAAAATTTCTGCAATGTTCCTGTTAATGACAACATATTTTCAGGTGCACATCAAAGATACGAGATCTGATCCTGCTCCAACCAAAATAAATGGACATTTATGCTGTTGATTTCAGTGAAAGCTGAGTGGGCCCTTGGTCAACTAGCTGCTGTCTAATGAAAAATAAATGAAATAAAAGTGCTCAAAATTCACAATTTTAACAGGTTAGCTTTTACTTAAATATTTTGGCTTTATTTCCATAGTGCCCAAAATCAGTCAAGACTGAGTAGTACTTTACTCAGAAAAGTAATCTCACTGTAATCAACACGCATGAAGATGCAATCCCCACCATCTTAAATTGTTAATCGTTAATCTTTCTTCTTTAAATATTTGCATCACTGACAGACACTCAGGCCTAGTAATATACTTGTCTTGGTCTATGAAAGAACCAGTATCACCACATTACAGACCTCAGTTAAGCAGGACTTTAACATAACTTTAGCAGTGTAAAAAACTGTGCCACTGTAATTCAGATGAATATGTTTAATTGATTTCAGCAAGAGCAATTTAGCTAGAAATGTTCTTTCACATGAATAAAGAATCCTGTAGCATAAGGGCGGTGTGCTAGGCTCCTGCACATAATCAATTTACTGTGAGGTCAAGAGTGTGGGGTGAAGACAGGCACTGATGACCTCAATCCTTCCTGAGTTCCTTTTTTAAGGTTCCTCTGGCTAATTGTTTCTAATCCTAAAGTACACTGAAATTAATTCCTATTGTTTTCTGGTGGGCTTCTTGGTAAAAGACGAATTAATCCTTGTTAAATTCTTATGACTATTTCAACTTCTATTCATCAGGCTTTTCACCAGTTAGGTCTCAGATTCTTCTCAGACCCAGCTATGTTCAGATGCACTCAGCTTCTGAAGAAAGATTTCAGTTTGCATATGGTATAAATGTCTGTCCAACTTCCCTTGTTTTCACACTCCAACCTTCTATATAGTGTAGCACTGGTGACAATTTCAATTACCGGGATATTTTAGTACTGTCATGACAAAAAGAAAAAAATATTTGACAGCATGCAATTTTGTCACTTTGAGATTTAACAAATAAAAACACTGAGAGCTCATGTAATGCTCTCTTCTTTTGTATCTATACACCCACTGACATATCAGAGCAATTAAATGACTGTCAGTTGTAAGAAGATGTTTAGAATTACAATTAAATACTAAGGGCCACATTCTGATCAGTCGTTACATGACTGTCAGTCCTGAGCAATTCCACTGAAGTCAGTGGAGTTACTCGGGATTTAATCCAGTGTGACTGAGAGCAAAGTCCTGCTGCTGTTATTCAATTGTTGGGAGATTTACTGTATGGGGTATGCCCTAGACACATAACACACTGTGTCATACTTGTTGATGTACTTACAGGGAGAGTAAGAGCTTTTGTATTTGACATAGCTGAAAACTCCTGGGTGAAAATAGATTGTAGAAAATTCCTAGCTGAGCTCTAATATCAATTTTCAGGAAGCAAAGATACTGTGTAAACATTTTCTACCAAGCTAGACTAGTTGAAATGGAGGAAGTTTAGTACACACTATGACTGTAACAACCCTAAATGAATAACCAGAAAATACATGAAGGATCCCGATGTCTAAGACTAAAAAAATTCTCACTGATATCTGCAAGGCTTTTTATACCTTTGGTGTACTGTCTAAAAACTGGATGGGAAAAATATTTCTCAAACATTTCATTATAAAACTGTAATGAAATTTGTCAGATAAATTATTTGAAAAATACATGACCAAATGATTTGACAAACTCCATAAACTGGGCAAATATTGGGGCAAATATTCAAAGAATAATGTATTCAGAAATAGAGCAAAATTCACCAACTGTTACTGGAACAACTGTAATGTTAACTATCACAAATAAAGAAAATCAGTCAGAAGTACAAAGAAAAGGTAATGTGAGAGATGCTGTTAAAGGCCCCATCTACACTGGAGATGAGTTTAAATGTTTTTAACTTTTTATTTAATTATTTCTTCCTAAATGACAAAACAAAACAAAATGTTTTGATCAGCAAAGAAGAGAAATGGAAAAAAAAATCCTAAAAATATAACATTGCTATGTGTAAACACAACACACAGGAATAAGGCAGTATTCAGAGACAAACAGGATATACGCCTGATGTTATGTCAGAAGAAGAGCACACATATGTCATAATAATACAAAGAAATAGCACTGTTCTGCTTTCTAGCCTACAATTTGGATGGATGGTTCAATGAAAAGCGGAAAGAGAGAGAAAGAATGTTTCTGGTGAACACTGCTATTTTGGGAACGCCAAAAAATCAGAAAAAAAAACCAACCCTCTTTTAATTTTCTTTATTTTAATTTTATGCAAAATTATCACCCTGTTGCCTCGGCAGTATTCGTGCTCCTTTAAAATCCAAACTCTGTTCTGAAGCTGTTTTATGTTTGTTTTCAAAGACTTGTGGTAAAGTATTGGAGGATTGCGGGGTTTTTAACAGTAAAAATAAGAAACTACCTTTCCGTTTGGGTTAGAACTGAGATGAAATGAGAAATGGCTGCCACCAAGCAGAAAATTTGCTCACTTTATGTGTGCCAGTTAATTACGACACTTCAGAGGCGCTTCTGAAAGGATAAGGCAAGCTGCATAAATTTAGCTGTAATCCAGGCAGGCAAAACTAATTTGCAGGGGATGGCCTTATCTAGCTGCTGCAGCTTTCTCAGAAAATTAACCTTGGATAGTTGGGCCCAATTCAGAAAGTGTTTGATTTTTTTTCCTTCCCTGCTCAGCATAAGAGAATTTCAAATTCAATACAATACCTGACTTTTAAGAGGCACCATGAATGCTGTAGGCAGTTCAGAGTTATTATCGACAAGCAAAAATATATATTTTTATATATACATATATATGATTGTCCTTCATGCCCATTATCCTGCCTTCTTACATGCGCATCAGAGGGTTTATCGCAGCATGTATAGGGGGTTTCTTTGGATTAACAGAATATGCAACTCATTTTAATGTACTTAGAAAAATTCATCAAAGTTCATTGCAGAATAAGTCATGCATACTGACTTGTTCATTCCAGTGGAAGTGAAGAAATCCCCATAAAAATAGAAGTTTAATGAAGTGTTGGAGCAAAGTCCTGCCTGTCATTCCAATTACCACTGATTTAGAATCTTCCTTGATATATCACTATTAATTACTCTTACTCAGGACAATTAAAAGTTTACCTTTGATTTCACCAGCTTTCACCAGTTCATGGGTGAAAGGTTTAATTAACAAATGTTGCCAAATCTACCTTAAAGCCGCAGGTGTAAAAAAAGAAGCATAATAAGTGTTATTGGCTCCTGAGTATTTTACAACCTATATAATTGAAGACTGAATTTTTATTTTATCTAAGAGTGTTAATCAGTTCATAATAAGTTCCTGAATCTGTAGATGACTGTAGATGACTAAAGTGTTGAATTTTAATTTAGATAGAAGTTTAGTCTTGAGTATTTTGAAATCATAGGACTAAGTCTTAAATAATATAATTTGTGATGCTTGCTTTAAATAATAGTATATATATGCCAAAATCAGTGAGAAAATATGTGTGACTATCTAAGTAAATGTATATTTTAGTCCTTTAGATAAAGCACATTTAATCTTGTGAAGTTCTGTAGCACATCAATAAACCTGTCTGAAACCTCCTAACACACGTTCAATTGCCAAGACTAAATGTTATGGCTAGCCCAAGTTAGGCCTTGTGAAACTGTAACCAGCCTCCATAAGGATCCATACACAATGCTTTATCATTCATAATACTTATAATACTGGAATTTTTATGGCAACATCAAACTTCATAGCTACTCTAAATTGTGCCAGCTTGTAACAAACCTTTGGGGCTGCTGTACTGGCTGGAGATCAATGGAATATAGCATGCTTTGGCCACGCCCCACCCATCTTTCACACCAAGCCCCAGCATGCCCCAAGATACCTTACATGTTGGCTTTATGTCAATATAACTTTATGTTCCATGCCATATTAAAGACTAGCTACCCATTGATGGTAGTTTTGCATGCAGAGTGATTGAAGCATTAGATCTAAATAAATATACCAACCTTATAATTCTGTAATGAAGGACTAAATTGTTGTTTTTACCAAAGCACCTACAATGTGCTAGGCATTGTTCCTGCACAGAAGATCTTATAATCTAAGAAGACAAGCCACATATAAAAGGTCAAGGGGAGACAAGAAAAGTGTACAGTCAAAATATAAATAATTTTAAAAATATATTTTTCTAGGGAATATCAAAGAGAGTCATGTATAAAAATCCCTATTATATATGGAAGGAAATAAAAAATAAAATACGAAGAAAATGGTGTTTAATAACTATTCAGAGACAGACAAAAATAAAAGTTGTAACAAAATACCTCAAATTCTTAATAAGGATCTAACCATAGTAGACTTTCTAATTTCAAGGCATTATGGAGGCACTGCTTGCAACTCCATAGTTAAGACCACATAATGAAATGTTCTTAAAATGGGGCATACATTATTGTTTTTCCTTATATGTAGGTAGCCTTTCACTCTGGAATTTCACATAACATTTGTGTATCTATCGTATATTATATTTATTGAGGCTAATGTATATTCAAATATACATTAGACTCAATAAAAATAATAAAGAGCTCAGTTTCAAGATACCATAGAAATATCTTGTACTTTAGTTTAGAGCTTTATTTTTCCATTCTAAGAATGCCTAATAGTTTACGAAAATGGAGGTACTGATTCAGCAAAGCACTTACCCACATATTCACATGCTTAAAATTAAGCATATACTTAGGCTTTGTTTGATTAAAGCAGAAGGAAGATAGGGTGAGATCTCACTGTGTAATCTGGCATAGCATAGCTGCATTGAAGTCAATTTATGCTAGCTGAAAATCTGGCCCCTTAGGGCATTATGCCATTGAACAGCAATAGAAATTCTTGCAGCTACCAAAAGAAAATGGAAGACAGAATCATTTTTTCTGATGGAAGCATAGCTATAAGCCTCCAGCAGGGTTATGGAAATAATACGGGAAAATCTGAAATTGTAGTAAATTACATTTTAACAATTTCTCTAAAAATTTGTGTAACTGCACAGTCCCACAACATATGTTTGAAAGAGCCTATAGCAAAAGTGTAGTGCCAGCAGTAACCAGAATCAATTTGGTCCCTTCCATATAATCTATGTGAGGTTTGGCTCTCACAACCCAGTGGCCCCCTACCTCCAGGGGTCCCCTGGAGAGGCAGATTAGCATTGTAGGTTGCTAACACTGTTGCAAACATTGCAAGGCATTTTGGGAAGGGTTAAAGGTATGAATGAGGAATGAAAGGTTTCTTTGCAGGCGACAAAAGGCAGGAGGGAGAGGAAAGGAGAAAAGAACTGGTTAACTGGATGTTTTAGCTACACTTGAAAATAAGGTGTTGACTTCAGCCCAAGGCCTTTGCACACACTCTGCTACCTGCCAAGAAAGAAGTGGAGGGAGTCCAGCACGCCCCCTCCCCCCTGACCAGCCATGAGAAAGGAGAGTGGCTGAACAAATTGCAGGGGCCGCAAAAAGAAGTAAAACAACAAGGTCAACAAGGAAAAAATAACCATCTCATGGCCGCCAGTGTGTTTTGGGGAAAGCTAAGAAGGCCACAGAAAGCCAGTTTGGACTGGTACAAAGAGCACCAGGAACAAAGGACCCTGAACAAAAACACCCCCAAAAAAACTTTAAAACCCTCCTGAAAGCCAAAGCAAGTTGGAAATTACAGCGGACCCCGGAGGACCTGGGCCCAGGAGAGAACTCCTGTCCACCCTTCCCCCCTCTTCTTCTTACCTTACACCCAGGCTTGGCCAGCCTCAAGTAGAGCATGTGTGAATATGAAAGTGGGATAAGGCTTGGGGCACTAACGCTTTCTTCCTTCCTGTGAGTGATGTGGAGAGTACCCATCACTCTTCGCTTTTATTTTATTATTTTATTAATAAAGCTTTAAAATGTAGACGGTGGTGTGCTCCTCCATCTCCTCCCCAAAAGATCCTGTAGCCTCAGCCTGATCACCTGACGCCTCAGGCAGATTGGTAACTGAAATCTGTCACATGTCAGTTTCTGTGCAATAGTTGATGTTTGGTATTCAGATGATTAGTGCATAGAGATGATTTAGTAGTATATTTCCAAACATTTTCCTAAAATTTAGAATGAGGATCAGCATGAAATTTAATATCTAACTCCCAGATATCCACATATCTTTTATGTGGAGGATCCTGAACTTTTACAAGTATGGCATAGATCATCTGCCTTTATTGTTAGATATTAAATATTACATTTTTGTAATTTGTTTGACATCTGATAATTTAAGTAATATTGGCCAACAAAATATGATTTAAAATAAATGGGATGTCTAATTATGCTATTAAATTGTCTATTATAAACTATGCCTAATTGTAGTCTGTCCTCAACTAATCACAGGTATCCATACCTGTCCACATTCTTCTAAAAAAATTGGGTATATCTAGTATAAACACAGGGGTCCCAGTTTTTATACAAAGACAATCTCTCAGGAGAAATGATGGACAAGAATGGAAGGTATTTAAGAGTTTTAGCAGCTCTGGCTCATATAACCATTATGTAGTACTATCTTGTTCTCCAGAATCTCAGCTCCCATCTTTTTTAGAAATATAAGTCTCCAGCTGTTACAGTTATGAAGGAAACTGTAACCAGTGTGGCGATGAGTCTGCAAAGAGCCTGGAATAGCTCTGAGACATGTGACCTGCCACATTCATCTCA
This sequence comes from Trachemys scripta elegans, assembly GCF_013100865.1. Lineage (NCBI taxonomy): Eukaryota > Metazoa > Chordata > Testudines > Emydidae > Trachemys > Trachemys scripta. The sequence continues at coordinate 49,817,404 of NC_048299.1, forward strand.
ATATAGTGTTAACCCGCATGCCTAGTGATGGTGATTTAAATGTTAACATTGTTACCCATTTAATTTCTCATGCAAGGAGCTTAGAGAGCTACACACTCATATTTTGAACACCTCGACAATCTACTATGATTAGCCTCTGATTTTGGCAATCACATGGGCGAAGGATTATTTTGTGAGTGGAACTTGGGAGCGTAACATCACCTTTTTTTGCATAATTTGACCTCTGGATATGAAGATATGTGATTGTTCCAAAGAGATCCAGTGTTATTGGGGTCATTTTGGCATCAGTCAGCAAATGGACCCAGTTGTGCAATTAAATTGTAGGTTCAGTATGGAAACACCAAACCACTCTTTACTATTATTTTATAAAGCTGATCAACTTTAATTTTATATCTATGCATGTTCAGTTAACAATATATCAATTTTATGAGAAATTTAATTGGAAAAACTTGGAAAAGATAACGTGGAGGAGAAGTTTCCTCTTAGTGGTGTTTATCTGAAAAAAAATATGATAGGCTAGGTTATTTTGGTAATGTAACACTTTTTTCTAAACTGAACAGCTGCAATGGGAAGATTTAAATTTAAAAAATCTGAAGAATCTATGGCTACACGCACTCCAAGATATCTAGGTGAAATGGAAGCACAAGAGAAATTGCCTGAAGTAAGGCCCTAAAGGAGAGTGCCTGTTTTAACTATAACAACTTTGGAGCTAGAAAACGCCAAAAAATATTAAACAGCTTCAATATACTGAGAAAGGAGACTTTGGGGGCATCACAGGCAAAATGTGAGGTGTCACAAGCATATAATGCAATCTGATTATTAATATTACTGACTTCTATAGTGATAATACTGTATAGCTGTTGGAGCAAAGTTATGCTTAATGTAATGCATCCAGAAGGAGGTGCCAGAGACAGTGTTTAAAACTCAGGATTGGATGAAGGGAGACAAGTCAGGAGTAAAAAGAACAGGAGTACTTGTGGCACCTTAGAGACTAACAAATTTATTAGAGCATAAGCTTTCGTGGACTACAGCCCACTTCTTCGGATGCATATGGTCATCAGTATCATGGGGGAATCAATGTGAACACAGGAGTCTGCACAAAGTGAGGGTTTAGAGAGAAGAGAATGAGGCCTAGGAAAGAGATCTGTGAGGATCCCCATTGACAACTAGAAAAGGGAATAGAGAGGCTAAAGGAATGCCAGAGTTAGACGGAGAATCAAGAAAGGACAAAGGTATGAAAGTCAAGAAATGACAATATGATCCGCTGCGTGAAAAGCAGCTCAGAAGTCAAGGTGCATAAGGAAACTGTCAGACTTGGTCATAAAGGAATTATTAGAGACAGTTATGAATGTAGTTTCAGTGAAACAGGGAAGACAGAAGAAAGAAGGTAAGGGATTATGAAGGGAGTGACAAGAGATGAATTTAAGGCTAATGTAAATGAATTTAGAAGTGAAGAGAACAATGGAGATGGGTTGGTAGTTGGAAAGGCAAGAATCAGGTTCTCTATATGAGTACACATTGATGGGATGTCACTTCAAGATACACAAATGCAGAGAAAAGGAAGAGAACTTGATTGTGTTGTTCCTAATCATTTGGTTTTTTTTAATTTAGGGTTTTCCAATGTCTTTAATCTCCCTCTCCATGCTCCCAAGTCACATGTGGAATTGTGAGTTGGTGCACTGAAACTGAATCTATGCCTGATGCTTATTACTAATAACTTACTATAGCAAATAGCAGCATCAACATTAATTGTTTCCAAATGTTTAGTATAATGGATCCATGAAAAAAGAGAAATGAAAATAGAATATAGGGGGAAATATTGTAAGTCAGCATATAGTTTTTCCTCCTCTTTAATCTCCTTACGTTCTTCCTTTCTTTTTCCATGTCAAAATGCTGAGAAATGCCAATACAATGTGTATTCCTAATACAATAAAGGACATGTCAGTACTTCCCAGCCAGAATATGAAAATTCAAAATAGTCCTTAATATTTAGCCAAAGTGCAGCTACTTTTAATCTTCTGTCCAGTAATCTACAAATCTAGTAATTGGTGTTCTAAACACAATTTCCATCAGCATTATTCCATCAAAATTAGGTCTGTAACTATCATACTTACAGCAAATCCTTTACACAGATTTTAACATTCACTCTTTTTTAGCATTCAGCCATACTAGTGTGTGGTGAAGGCAGTTTTACTAATGAGATGTCAAAACACCAAGTGGTTACTTTTAATTTAGCCCAAGGTAGAATTCTGTGGTTTAGAGCCAGTGATCCATTGCTAAATTCAATTTCCAAATGTTTAATTAATGTATGTATACAATTTAATGATATTTAATTTGGTATGCACATTCAAGATAGTGTGCTTATCCTTTTTCAAATAAAATCCTGAATAGGTTACTAAAAATTACTGAAGATATATTTTTTTCTATGGAAGCATGAACCAACATTTCTCTTAATTAATTTAGTCATTTCACCCATTATACTGTGTGTTTCCTCTAAGGACCTAAATAAATAGCCAGTTATTTCTAGGGAGAAATGCAAAAGATAAATCTTAAAACACCCTCTTTGGTTTTGACTGCAGGTTATAAGAAGACATGTTGTGTTCCACAATGAAGTTATCTGAATTCTGAAAAAACATCAGAAAATAAGCTATATGTTCATTATATTAAATAGATAAACACTCTGGAGGGCAACCTGATTGTGCAGTACGGTTTTACATGAAGAGTTTCAGTTCCAGGCTATGGAACTATGAAGTAAAGCTTCTGTTCTGGATCAACTCTGAATAAAATACTGAACAATCCATGCAAATTCCAGGCCATCCTATATATTGCAATATAGCAGAATATGAACTAATAAAAATAATGAGAGAAACAGGAAAGTTTATTTTATTAAAGCGATGAATATCTATTATCGTTCCTGACTGTATCCTTAATTGTCATTAGTATTTATTTATTATTTGTGCTTCGATAGCGTCTAGTGGCCCAAACTGAGATCTGAGCCCCATTGTGCATACATATAATAGCAGACAATCTTTGTGCCAGAGAACTTATATTCTAAACAGGCAAGGCAAAGGAAGCATTAATATCTTCATTTTACAGATGGAGAACAGAGGCAAAGAGAAAGGAAGTGATTGGCCCCAGGATCACACAGGGAGTCTGTAGGGGAGCCAGACATTGAACCCAGATCTTGTCAGTTACAATCTGGTGCCAAAACAAGATCCATCCTATCCGAAAATCTTGGCAGTTGCTATATACAATGTAAGTTTACAGTTACCTTCATTATTTGCCTGTAAATTCTGAATAAAAAATTATCTTAAACTTGTCTTTCTTTATTAAATGGTTTTTCAATTTGATTTGAATAATTTATAAATTTTAGCTGCTACTCACTAGATTTATAATGCACTTGTGTCTTCAAAGAGTCATATATTTTATTTCTAACCATTGAAGAAACTCCTGGTTAATGAACCATACTTCAGGGAGCTATTAATTGATATAAACAGTAGTGCAAACTCCCTACCATTTAGACATACGTTTTCCAAATAAGCACCATACATCTTGAAATTCTTACACAAATCACATGTATATTATTTTATGAAAATACCTTAAGATTCAGTTATTCCAGACATTTAAAGGGGTGGACTTTTAATATAAAGATCTCATGGTGCAAAGTCAGTACAATCCGTATAAAAATAATTTGATAGCCTTCCATGTTGTTGAATAAACGAGGCATAACCGTGAAGGCTGGCAATTTCTTTAAACCTCTGTTAGAGAATTTATGGCACTTTCTAGGGAAGTGAAAGTCTGTCCAGGAAAGTTTATCCCATGTCCCATGGGCACACCAATATTTTCTTATTCATGCTTCGATTATCAGCATGAACAGGTTTCATTCCATCTCTGTTGGCACCAGTGCTGAATAAAGTTGGTGTGAGGGAACAAGGAAAGGAATGCAGAAGACCTGTATTGTCATTAACTGTAATATAGATATGACTGTAAAAAGTTGGAGATTAGGGGATATGTTGCCTTCATCTCCCAGTAGTTGCACCTATGGTAGAGCTGGTCATCCCATGAAAATTTCCCGCCCCATGAAAATTTTAAAGATTTCACAAATATTTCCTCTTCCATATTAGGATGAACTCAAGACCTTTCAAAAATGTTGATAAACAATGAGAGAGCGAGACCCACCCATTATAGGCAATATCCCAGTTGTTAGAGCATTCACCTGCAATGTATGAGACCCAGGTTTGGGTCTCTGCTCCTAATCTTGGGTGTGCACAATTGATCCATAGTGGATTATAGGCTTGGGAGAATTGTGGGAGAATTGCAGAATTCTGCTGCAGGATAGGTAAAGGCATGACAGCTGAGGGAGTGTGCTCGGAGGAAGGGGAAAGAGATGCAGCTACCCCTGTAATGGTAACAGAAAAAAGTAACATTTTGCAACCCTTTACATGTTCACTTCTCAGAAAATGGAAAGAAAACCTAAAAAGACTTGTCACTGCCTCAGCCTGCCATTTCTGACTTACTAGTGAACATGGTAATTGCATAGTAACTTCTCAATGCCTAGTAATAAAAATAAATCAAAGTTAACTTATACTCTGAACACAAATGTGAATGTTCATCAGAATGCTGCATTAAGCAGTACTTCCTTCATTAGCTACTGGGTGGAAGCAGATGTTTACACCAAGCACAATAATGGAGACCTATCTGAGAGAAAATTACTGAGAGCATGTAACAATGTGAGACAACCACTGCTGAGTATATTATTTCTTTAAATACAGTAACTCCTCACGTAACGTTGTACTTATGTTCCTAAAAAATGTGACTTTAAGCAAAATTATGTTAAGCAAATCCAATTTCCCCATAAGAATTAATGTAAATAAGGGGGTTAGGTTCCAAGGAAATTTTTTTTCACCAGACAAAAGACTATATTATATATATATACACACACACACACGGTATAAGTTTTAAACAAACAATTTAATACTGGTACATAGTGATGATGATTGTGAAGCTTGGTTGAGGTGGAGGAGTCAGAAGGTGGGATATTTCCCTTACTGCTAAATGATGAACTAGCAATTGGCTGAGGCCTCAAGGTTTAACTCTCTCACTCTACAAGGAGTATGTGTTAGAGAGAAATATATGCATTTCCCCTTTAAGTACACTAACTTGTTAATTAGATCACCTTGCTGAGCCCGCAGCTGCTGCAAGCTCCCTCAGTCCTGAGCCCTGGCGTGTCCCCCCTGCTCTATGGAAGATGGGGTAAGCGGGGTGCAGGAGCAGGGGGGAGGAGGACACCCTGACATTAGCCCCCCTCTTCCTTCTCTCCCCCCCCCCCCGCAGAGCACCCTGCAGAGCAAGCAGGAGTCTCGGGGAGCAGCTCCAAGGCAGAGGGCAGGAGCAGCACATGGCAGTGGGGGGAGTTGGGGGAGTAGGGGGAGGGAAAGCTGAACTGCGGGCAGCTGCTGCACAGGGAACTTAGGGAAGCGGGGAGCTGATAGGGGGAGCTGATAGGGGAGCTGCCGGTCCACCCTGGTTCCAAGCCCCCACCAGCTAGCTGCAAGGGGCTGCTTTTCCTGCAAGCAGTAGACAAAGCAGGCAGCTGCCAAATGACGTTAGAAGGGAGCATTACACAACTTTAAACGAGCATGTTCTCTAATTGATCAGCAACGTAACAAAGGAACAATGTTAACTGGGACGACTTTAAGTGAGGACTTATTGTATATCATTCATTTCAGACATTTTCTTTCAATTTACAACCACATTTTGAAAGGGGAGTAAGCTAGAGAACAAGTCACTACTAATTTAATGCTTACAAGTGTGGCATAACTGGATATAAACAAAACTGCCCTCCTTGTAATATATCTTTTCTGCGTTCTTTATAACATTTCACATAGGTCAAACTTGAATTTGTTTAGTTAACGAGCAGCTAACTGAATACTTTAGGAATTTTAGTGTTTAATGGTCAATTGCAATTGCACCTGAAAAGTGAAGGGTCTGATTTTAAATCAAATTAGGTGTGCAGTAGCGTATGTAAGCTTTGTGTGCAATTGTGTCTAATTTGTGTGTGCAGTTACCATGGAAGTGCAAAACCCTGGTAGCTGCATGTGTAACTGACCATAACACATGATATTTGGGCACAAATCTGTTTTGAGGAAAATCCTTTCCCTTTCTGACGCCATGTCTACACTACAAACTTTAGCCAGTTCAAGTTACATCGGGCATAAAGCCGCCACAGTTAGTATGAATCTTGTGCATGTGTATACTTGTCTCCTCATGTCAGCGCTGCACATATTCACAAGATGTGCTTGTACTGATGCATAGTGTGGTGCACCATGGTAGATATCCTAGTGTACAACTCAGCATCATCCCACTCACTGTTTTTTGGAAAGTTTTGGCAATGCATGATGGGTCAGAAATGAGTCAGCCAGGAGTGACTGGGAGTAAGGGTGAACTCCCACCGTGTAACTTTCTCCATCCCATAATGTCATCCATATCCCATAAACGCACGCAACCCTCCTCGCTCTCTGCCATCTCTGACAGACGCATGGAACCTGCACAGTTCTGCACTATTGTCATGACCATTCCAAGCACAAGACACACAATGCTCCAGTATTTGCAGAGCTGCAAGAAGAACCAAATCAGTGGTGAACATAACAATTTTGTGGAGGACAGATTGCTCAAAAACATAGCTAGAACCAGTTCACAGTTGTTGGTGGTATTCATGGTCCAAGAAATGAGCACCAACAGTAGAGAAGTAGACAGTAGAGAAACAAATGACGACTTCAATGTGGAAACTTGCAAGGCTGGATTGCTATCAGCAGATGGGAAATCATTTTGGAGTTGGAAAATCTGCTGTGGGGGCCATTGTTATGCATGTGTTTAGGGCTATTAATCATCTCCTGCTACACAAAACTATGACTCTTGGCAATGTGCAGAACATAGTGGATGGATTAGCAGCAATGGGGTTCCCAGACAGCAGTGGAGCAATAGACAGAACGTATATCCCTATTTTGGCACCAGCCCACCTTGCCACTGAGTATCAACAGATAGGGTTACTTTCTATGGTTATGCAAGTGTTGGTGGATCACTGAGGACATTTCACTGATCTCAATGTGGGCTGGTGAGGGAAGGTACATTGTGCTCACACCTTTAAGAACACAGGACTGTTCAGAAAGCAGCAAGCATGGACTTTATTTCCTAACTGGTGGATTATCATTGGTGAGGTTGAAAAGCCACTAGTGATCCTGTGAGTCCCCACCTATCCCTTGCTCCCCTGGCTAATGAAGCCATATACTGGCCACCTCAACAGCACCAAGGAAAGATTCAATTTCTGGCTCAGCATGTGCAGAACGACAGTTGAATGTGCTTTTGATATATTGAAGTGATAATGGCAATGTTTATACACAAGACTGGATCTCTGTGAGAAAAAGATCCTAATAGTTATAGCTACCTGGTAGGTCCTGAATAATATCTGTGAGGCAAAGGAGGGAAAGTTGCCACCAGGGTGGAGGAAGAGCAGCTGTCTGCTGAGTTTGAACAGCCAGACACAAGGGCTATTAGAAAAGTTTGATGTGGAGCTATATGGCTCAGGGATGCCTTGAAAAAGCACTTTAATACTGAGCAATGTTAATGCATTGTGGTGGACAGTGCTTCACTTGGGCCTGCAGTTTTGTGATCTTTTAGGAATTGTGTGGGTATTTGGTGTACAACTAGGGTGACGAGATGTCCCGATTTTATAGGGACAGTCCCGATTTTTGGGTCTTTTTCTTATATAGGCTCCTATTACTCCCCACCCCCATCCCGATTTTTCGCATTTGCTGTCTGGTTGCCCTATGTACAACTGTGAATATAACACCGTCAATGCATCTATTCATTTTGTGTAGCTTGCTCTACATGAATGATTATTACACTGTGTGTCTCTGATCCTGTGAGTTATGTCATACTATCCAGTAACAAATAAGTGAATGATTTCAGAATGGCTACACATTCTGCAGAATATGTTGTGAACTAATAAAGATTAATTATTTAAAAAAACTAGAATTTCATTAACAAAACTAGTCCCAAAACTTGCGTATTTTAAAAGCAAATACATAAAAAACTTATTAATAGACCAGAACTTAACAAGGGGGAAGAACACTCATGTCCATTTTGGCTACACATACAGCAGCTGTGGCTCTCACAGGTCAGCATATTGGAAGCTTTGGTTGTCCTTACTGTCCCTCAGTGTGGAGTGATAGAGGTAGTGATGTAACCTCTAATACTATGTGGAATGTTGATTCGGGGGGAGGTTAGGGAGGTACTAAAATTGAGTTCTCCAAGGACTACAAAGGGAGACAAGCCCATGATTGTTAAACCTGTAGGTCTACAAGAGTCTGCAGCATCTGTGTTTGCTGCCTGAGAAACCCCATTATGTCCTGGTACATCACTCTCTCCTTTTCCTGCTGAGACTCCTGCACCTTTCTCCTGTCTGGTCTTAAGTTCTCCATACAGTCTGAAATATTCATCTTCAAGGTCCTCTGTTCACAGTCCGATGCAGCACTGACTTGCAGGATCCCACTGAGTATGTCATCCTGAGTCCTCTTCTTTCTCCTGGTTATCTGACTCATGTGTTCCGTTTGTGTGAGGGTTTTGAAAAAAGATAGAATAAAGAGTTGCACTAAGGGCAATATTATCAGAAATGAATGTTTTGATTTTTCATTTGAATATGACTTTCTTTTGAAATTTATTTTATTTTATTTAGTTTAATTTTCTTATATCATACCAAAATTACATTTAAAATATAAAAATTAAAATAAAATATCATCAAAATGAAAGATTTTGATTGACCCAAAATTATATTTTTTCACCAATTTTGACTTTTCAGCACAATATGGAAGGATTTTTAACCTGAAGGGTCAGAAGTTCCCACAGAATGGAAATTCCATGTTAATTTTATTATATTAATTCCTTTTTCATTACAAATGATTTGCTCTAGAGTTAAAATTCTACCAATAAGCCAATACCAACAACAAAAACTTTAAATGAAAGTCTGCTTTTTTTTTAATTAGAGCTAATAAATTACTTATTACCAAGGACTAAATATTTCCCATGGGTCTCGGTTGTACTTGGTGGGGTGTAATTTAAGACACCCCTTTTTGGGCTACAACATATTTCCCTCACACACCTAGGAAGAGAGAGATCTGAGGCACTGAATTCCACTGAGCTCCTGGCATCAATCATGGCCATCCTTTACATAGGCTGCACAAAGTTGTGGGAAGTGTCCTTATGCCTCTGTGCAGTCACACAAGGCCGGGCCACAATATAGATCAAATACTTTAACAAACTGCATAATTCTTCCTTTAAAGCATATAATATGTATGAGGTTTCCAGTCATGTGCAAATAGATGTAAATTCAATATTTAGGTTTTAATCTTTTTCGTTATCTTAGATTAGTTCAATTTCAAGACTATACCCACCACAAGTTCAATATGTCTCTCATTTCAGTAACTTGTTGGTGTATTGGGAGCCTTATCCCCAGCCTTTCCTCACATGAGCAATCTTTGGTCACACTGAGTCTCTAGCATCACTCATATTGGTATGAATTACTCACATTGAGTCAGGGTTATAGCATCCAACCCTTACAAATTAGCATGTTCCTGAACTTACGTGTTTGCTCTTTTGAAATGTAAAGCTAAATTATTCTAGAGGAAATAAGATAGCAAATTTCTCTGAAAAGAAGTGTATTGTTTTAGCATGAATTCTGATAATGTGAATAATAATACCATTTTTCATTGGAAGAGGTAGATATAGCATATGCTTCATAATGCAAACTCTGGTATCAAAGGTGATTTAAATGGGATCATCCAACAGCCGATAACCTCACAGGTAAGATTAGCTGCTGTTAAAACTGCAACTAATATCCAACTTGCACTTTCTCTTTGTGCTTTTACAATGAAAATGGTTCTTTCCCAAATCAGAAATGTTGACGGAAACCCCTTCCAGACAACTTGACAAAACAAGGTGAAAGGATGTTTACGCAAACACCATTGAAAATGTAATGACATTGCTCATTTGAGAAAGGGTATATGGCATTGAATTAGAGAATTTAAAAGGATGTACATGCAAATTCTAACAAAAATAATAGCAATTAATGTAATGTTGGATGAACATTTATCAGGATGTTAGCTATTGGATTATTTTCTAGAAAATAAAATAAAATAAAATAAAATAAAATAAAATAAAATAGCAGCGTTATTCAGGTTGGGAAAATTGCAATTGTGCATGCAGAGTTACTGTTTCTGAGGTCAAATTCTACCCTTGGTATGTTTCTGACTCAGACTAAAAGGTGGTGGAAACCCAAGGGGTATCTGGGGACAGAATCTGCATAGCATTTTAAATAAGCACTGTGTATTAAAGTATCATAGAAATGTAGGGCTGGAAGGGCCCTCAAGATGTCATCAAGTCCAGCCCCCTGTGCTGGGACAGGATCAGTAAAACTAGACCATCCCTGACACGTGTTTGTCCAACCTGTTCTTAAAAACCTCCAGTAATGGGAATTCCACAACTTCCCTTGGAAGCCTATTCCAGAATTTAAATACCCTTACATCTAACCTAAATCTCACTTTAAGATTAATCCCACTACATCTTGTCCTACCTTCAGTGAACATGAAGAACAATTGATCACCCTCCTCTTTATAGCTTGTTGCAGGGCAAGTATATCCCATCATCCCTGTGGGCCCTTAAGCCAAGTCCAATGGACCGCTCCTCCTCTCAGGATGGTGTAGCCTAATGGATAGGGTCAGGGGGGCTGTCCTTAGGTTCAGGACCGTCGGGTTTAGTGACCAGAGTCAATAGGACTTCAGTGCAGGGGGGTACAATCTAATGGCTAGAATCAATGGGACTAAGGCAGTGTGGCCTACTGACCAGAGTCAATGGGGCTGCCCCTCTGCACAGGGCAGCATGGCCTAGCAGTCAGAGTCAGTAGGACTGTCCGGCAGGGCAGGGCAGTGTGGCTTAGGAGCCGAAGTTAATAGAACTACCCTTCTGAGCAGAGAAGTATGGCCTAGAGGCCAGGCAAAGCGTGGACTGCTACCCAGGGGTGGGTGGCAGCTGGGAAAAGGAGACCCGGGCCCTCCCTTCTCCACGGGGTCCCAGCCCTGGGCCCTGTCAGCGGCAAGTGTATCTGCCACTAGGTCAGCAGGGATCCCTCCAAAACATACTGACTCTGTACCTGGGTTCACAACTGAATCAAAGTCTGGTTCCCTTGGGCTACTTCCTACCCTGTCTTCCTACTCTGTAATCCATGGGTCCTCTGGTCCTCCGGGTAATCAGCAGCCAAAGTTCCCAATGACTCCTTCACCTTGTGGACATCTGCAGTCAGCCAGGTATTCACCTGAGTGTTGGTGGGCCTGGCCTATGTGGTCTGGGTCTCCCAGGCAGGAGCTTGCAACACGCATCCTCTCTCCTTCTTGGTCAGGCCAGACTGAGCTGAGCCACTCCCTTTTATACTGTGGTTCCAATTGGCGCATGCCTAGCAGGGATGAGGGGGCATAGCTTCCTCATCCCACAGGATCGGGTTAACCTCTTCCCATGTAGTGTGGGGCAGATATACCCCGTCCTGCAGCTCTTAACGTGTTTGAAGATTGTTATCAGGTCCCCTCACAGTCTTCTTTACTCAAGACTAGATGGGTGAAGTAATACGTTTTATTGGACCAACTTCTGTTGGTGTTGGTGAGACAAGCTTTTGAGCCACACAGAGCTCTTCTTCAGGTCTGGTAAAGGAACTCCCAACATCATCGCAAAATATCAGGCCTGGACACTACAATCAATTTCAACAATGGAGCCCTACAGAAAATCATATCCAAGAAACCCACAGATTGACACGCCTGCCTTCATAGATCCAATAAACAACCCAAACACACCAATAAATCTGTTATTTACAGCCAGACACTCAGATACCACAGAATATATGTCAAGGAGAAAGTCCGGGATACACACTTAACACACTTAAAGCCACCTTCACCAAACAAGGACACTCCAGCAGAAAAGTAGATCACAACATGGAATGAGCCATCCAAATATCCTGAGAGAACCTGCTTCAGTATAGAAATAAAAACCCCTTCGATCACACACTCTAGTTGCCACCTACCACCCCATACTGGAACCCAAACAACTACAACCCACACTCGATGAGGACCCCATCGTGAAAGAAACCTTTCCTGAACCTCCTCTTCTGGCCTTCAGACAACCCCCCACAACCTCTCCAAATCCATCATCAGAAGTAAGTGCCCCACAGACCAGGACATACCAACTGAATTCAGCACCAGACCCTGCCGAAACAACGGATGCAAAATCAGCAGACAAATCTCTACTGCTACAAGGACCAACACCTCCCACAACACACTTTTCAAGATCCATGGATCCTACACATGCCTATCATAATATGTGGTGTACCTCATCCAGTGCACTAAATTCCTGAATAACAACTATGTGGGTGAAACCAGATAATCACTACTCTTTCAAATGCACTCACACAGGAAAATGACAAAACACTAAAACACCATGTCGCCTGTGAACGAATACTTTTCACAGAGCAATCACTCTATATCTGACCTACCAGTCCTCATCTTCAAAGGAAACCTTCACAACATATTTAAAAAGATGAGCCCAGAAGCTTAAATTTATTACTATGTTAGACACCAAAAAGCATATACTGAACAGAGATACTGGATTTATGGCTTATTACAACAATCTGTAACCAACAAAGCCCCTCTTAGAATTATGGAATCATAGAAGATTAGGGTTGGAAGAGATCTCAGGATGTCATTTAGTCCAACCCCCTGCTCAAAGCAGGACCAACACCAACTTTGTCAAGCCGGGCCTTAAAAACCTCTAAGGATGGCAATTCCATCCAGGGCCGGCTCCAGGGTTTTTGCCGCCCCAAGAAGCCCCCTCCCTCCCCCCCCCGAAAAGCCACGATCGCAATCTGCGGCAGTTCGGCGGGAGGTCCTTCACTCCGAGCGGGAGTGAGGGACCCTCCGCCGAATTGCCACCGAATAGCTGGACATGCCACCCCCCTCTGGAGTGGCTGCCCCAAGCACCTGCTTGCTAAGCTGGTGCCTGGAGCTGGCCCTGATTCCATCACCTCCCTAGGTAACCCATTCCAGTGCTTCACCACCCTCCTAGTGAAATAGTGTTTCCTAATATCCAACCTAGATCTCCCCCACTGCAACTTGAAACCATTGTTCCTTGTTCTGTCATCTGCCACCACTCAGAACAGCCGACCTCCACCCTCTTTGGAACCCCCCTTCAGGTAGTTGAAGGCAGCTAACAAATCCCCCCACCTTACTCTTCTCTTCTGCAGACTAAACAAGCCCAGTTCCCTTAACCTTTCCTCGTAAGTCATGTGCCCCAGCCCCCAGTACGGGGAGGAGGTAAGCAGCCCTCAGTGGTGAAAGAACAGGTTAAGGACTATTTAGAAAAGCTGGACATGCACAAGTCCATGGGTCCAGATCTAATGCATCCGAGGGTGCTGAGGGAATTGGCTGATGTGATTGCAGAGCCATTGGATTTTATCTTTGAAAACTCATGGTGATTGCGGGAGGTCCTGGACGATTGGAAAAAGGCAAATATAGTGCCCATCTTTAAAAAAGGGAAGAAGGAGAACCTGGGGAACTACAGACCGGTCAGCCTCACCTCAGTCCCTGGAAAAATCATGGAGCAGGTCCTCAAGGAAACCATTTGGAAGCACTTGGAGGAGAGGAAGGTGATCAGGAACAGTCAACATGGTTTCACCAAGGGCAGGTCATGCCTGACCAACCTGATTGCCTTCTATGATGAGATAACTGGCTCTGTGGATATGGAGAAAGTAGTGGACGTGTTATATCTTGACTTTAGCAAAACTTTTGATACGGTCTCCCATAATATTCTTACCAGCAAGTTAAAAAAGTATTGATTGGATGAATGAACTATAAGGTGGATAGAAAGCTGGCTAGATTGTCAGGCTTAATGGGTAGTGATCAACGGCTCAATGTCTAGTTGGCAGCCAGTATCAAGCGGAGTGCCCCAGGGGTCGGTCCTGGGGCCGGTTTTGTTCAACGTCTTTATTAATGATCTGGATGATGGGATAGATTGCACCCTCAGTATGTTCGTTGATGACACTAAGCTGGGGGGGAGAGGTAGATATGCTGGAGGGTAGAGAGAGGGTCCAGAGTGACCTAGACAAATTGGAGGATTGGGCCAAAAGAAATCTGATGAGTTTCAACAAGGACAAAGTTCAGAGTCCTGCAGTTAGGACGGAAGAATCCCATGCACCACTACAGGCTGGGGACCAATTGGCTAAGCAGCAGTTCTGCAGAAAAGAACCTGGGAATTATAGTGGATGAGAAGCTGGATATGAGTCAGCAGTGTGCTCTTGTTGCTAAGAAGGCCAACAGCATATTGGGCTGCATTAGTAGGAGCATTGCCAACAGATCGAGGGAAGTGATTATTCCCCTCTATTCAGCACTGGTGAGGCCACATCTGGAGTATTGCAACCAGTTTTGGGGCCCCCACTACAGAAAGGATGTGGACAAATTGGAGAGAGTCCAGCGGAGGGCAACAAAAATGATCAGCGGGCTGGGGAACATGACTTACAAGGAGAGACTGAGGGAACTGGGCTTGTTTAGTCTGCAGAAGAGAAGAGTGAGGAGGGCAGTGAGGGAGCTGTTCTGAGTGGTGGCAGATGACAGAACAAGGAGCAATGGTCTCAAGTTGCAGTGGCAGAGGTATAGGTTGGATAGGTTATTTCTATCATGGAAGGGATGACGGTGGGTCATCATAGCAGGTGACTACAAGCGAGGAGAGGATAGTGTATGGCAAATCACTTTGAGGTCAGCTGCTGAGTGTTTGAAGCTAGTGATGTGTCCAGAAGGCTCCGGAAAATGTTGCTATGATGCCACCAATATTCAGTTATCTTTTGAAAGATAAGAAAATTACAGTAGAACCTCAGAGTCATGAACGTCGAAGTAATGAACTGACCAGTCAACTGCACACCTCATTTGGAAATGGAAGTACACAATCAGTGGGGGCGGTTTAGGTTGGATATTAGGAAACACTATTTCACTAGGAGGGTGGTGAAACACTGGAATGGGTTACCTAGGGAGGTGGTGGAATCACCATCCTTAGAGGTTTTTAAGGCCCGGTTTGACAAAGCCTTGGCTGTGATGATTTAGTTGGTGTTGGTCCTGCTTTGAGCAGGGGGTTGGACTAGATGACCTCCTGAGGTCTCTTCCAACCCTAATCTTCTATGATTCTATTATGAGAATCTGAACCTCAGTTAAAAATATGAACAATCAAAGACTTCAATTTGTAAAGTAAGCTTTGGAAAATAATTCATTAAACGGCAGTTCATTTGGTCTAGAATCTCAGAAGTCCTGTTGTTCAACTCACACATTTTACTACATAAAAAATAATCATCAAAGATAAGTTTATTTTTAGTTATGCTGAGAAGGAAGGAGTCCATTATATCTCTCACCCTATAGATGAGGCAGAAAATGTTTGCAGTGATTCTGATAATACAGACAAAACACTTTAAGTAAATTGCATTGATATTGTGAGGAAATGATGCTGTGTGTGTTATATTTAATTGAATAAATAGTGGGAAGGGAGTAGCAAATCTCAGTGACCAAGCATACTTTAGAGACTGATTCACAATTCCAGCTTTATTCCCATGTAATTCCACTGATTTTAGTGAAGTTACAGTAGCATAAAACTGGAGTAACAGTGGTGAATCAAGCCTCCTAGTCATCCCCTAAGTCTGTTTTCATAGGCTTGCTGCTAGTCACCAGTTCTTATCAGATAATTGCTGAAGTGTAAACTATTTCCCATGTCTTATTTTAGCAGGTTGCCAATGATATTTAACATGGTCTGAAACTGCCTATTTTGAATTCCACATTGTGAGTCTATAATGCAGCCCATTTTGTATAGTTAATGCTTTGTATTATGTGTTGCAAATAAGTATTTAATTTCCACTTCAGTTAAAAGGCATTTATTGTACAGTAAGAATCAATTGACTGCTACAAGGACCCTTTTTATGATTTAATCCATTCAACAAGAAAAGTCAGTTGCTATCATAATATCCTCAAAATTGCATCAACAAAAAATGTAAAATTAATATATTATTAGCAATAAAATATGGGTATCTAATTGACATGGAAAAAGATATATAGAGAAAATTAACTATCAATTAGCATACTTCCTAAATGTCAATAAGTATTTTAATTAATTGTTCTTTCATTAATTAATTCAAATCAGATTTACTTCCTCGGTTTCATTAAATGACAATTAAATGCCTAACTAAGTCCTAAGTCTTTCAGATTTATTATGCGAAGAATGTAAGCACAGTTATACATTCACTGTTTGCATCTTGATTCATTGGCCCTGAATTGTGATTTATAATGCCATCTTTTAAAATAGTGCATGTATCTCAGTTGACTTCAAAGAATTCTTAAGATTGGTATGTAACTATTGTGAAGTGTAGGGAAAAAATTAAGCAAACTGTCAGACAAGACAAGCACCACTACTGTTTGTCCAGCCAGAGGTTTACCTTCATGTATTCTTCACTGCCTGGGCATTGGTGCTACAGAGCTGCGAGGGCGGGGGGGAAAATGGCGTAAAAATTGAGGCTATGGCTGCCAAAAGTGAATCAAGCTTACTTCTGCCTTTCTCAGTCCTGACTTGCTGGGATCAGCCATCAGGACTGCAAGCTGAGATGACAAGTGGATATAGCCTGTGGCTACTGAGGTGGAAAACTTTGAGACAGGGTTAAGCTTGAGTGAAATAATGGTTTTTTAAAAAGAGCATTATCCGAATGTTATCGAGTTTTATTATATTCATTTCAACATATAAAATATAAGAGGATGCAGGTCTCAGGCTCTAGGTGACCTTGACAAGCAATTAACAACACAGTCCAGTAGAGACACAAACAACAATAGCAAACTAACAGCTGTTGTCTGCAAAAAAAAGGTGCCATTGAAAAAATTGAGAATTTCCCACCTCAGCTCCTACAAAAATAAAAATCCATTCTTGCACCCACCCCCACCATCACACACCTCAGCCCTCCTCAGGCACCTGCCCATTTAGAAGGGCTTTGCAGTGTGCTGTGAAGGTCAAGGCAATTAGGATTGAGAAGGGGGAACCAAATTCAACATCAAAGGGTCCCCTCACCAACAGCATCTTGTCTCGTATACCAAAGGAGCTCCATTTTGAGAGCTCCCCAATCTCAGCAGCAGCAGTGCTGCACAGGAAGAGAGGCAGATTCTCAGCTAGGTAGGGCCCAGGCCATTTGAGGTTTGTATAGATCAAAACCAAAACCTCAACCTCCATTCAGAGACCAACAGGCAACCATGCAGATTCTGGCACACTGGTTTCATGTGCTCATAGTGAGATACGCGTCTTAACAAGCAAGCCATCACTCTCTGCACCAAATTGAGTTTTCAAGTTGATTTAAGATAAAGCCCTTCACTCTATCTTGAAGTCAAAAAGGCCAGGATGATGGTAGAGAGGTTAAAACCTAAAAGAGTTGACCGGATGCGGGGGAGGCATGGAAGGGAAGCATCCTGCTCCCTGCTGCTATGTGATTGTCTAACACTGTGCTAGTTTAACAAGACATCTAAATTACAAACTTGGCTCTGATCCTGCACCTTTAAATTCAGTGAATTTAAATTTTACCATTGTCTTTGATGAGCTCAAGATCAAGCCCTTGACTCTCATTCAGCTGACATGCACTCGCACTCAAAGGCCAGTATAATCCCTGCCTTATCATCTAGCTGCTTATACAATCTACCTAGGTCATTCACTCTACTCTAGATTAAACTGGATTTCCATACTCCAGGCCTCACTAAGTTTTTGTAAATGGGATTTTCCCAACTCGCTATTCACCAACCATCATGTGCTGATGACTGTTAGTATGCATTAAAGTTCTCCAGAAGTGAATTAAAGCTTGCAGTAAGAACTAAGAAAAAAGTTATGTTAAAGCTGCAGGTGGTAAAATTATCTAATTCATCTAGGCTTTATTTTAATAGAATCCTTTAAAGACAGCTTTTGTTATTTCCTAGGGTTTCTTAAAA